>NC_069504.1:71573034-71778034 GCF_027579735.1 Bombina bombina | reverse complement strand
GCATTATTTGTATAATAAATAGCATATGAGTGAATCAATAAATAGTACATGTGAGGTTGACACTTGAACATAGATTTGCAGCTCATTGAATGTTTTTTTCTATAAAATGTTTCAATAGGTGATATTACCCAGTAATCAACTGCCCCACACATAAAGTTCTACGTAACATTTTTTTAAATTTTTTTTTGCTTAGTTTTGACCTGACTTTTGTTTTTGACTATAAATGGAGGGAACTGTTAAAACATAAGTTTAAATATATTTATAAAATATATGGAACTTGAATATTTACCTTTTTTGCTCTAAGAAGTTGACAATTTAGCTGATACAGTGACAAGTTTATTTTTCTTCGAGCATCTGACTCTAATCAAAATACTAGTAAAGAAGACCAGTCAAGTGTTTTTTTTTTGTTGTTTTTTTTTTTTTTTGGGGGGGGGTTGATTTATTTATTTATTTTTATTTAAAAATAACATGTTGATGCTCTTTCACTGAATTATTATAGGAAATATACCCTATAATAAATATTCTCTCATTTTGTAATTGATTTCTAATTCAGATTTTAGGAAATATCTAAGTTTACCAAAAATTCCCCATACCCTGCTTCTGAAAAATGAGTTTTAGTTCACTGTGGGGCATATCTATCAAGCTCCATATGGACAGACATCGCCGCAATTCAACCCGATCGAATACAATCGGGTTGATTGGCACCTCCCTGCTAGGGGGCGGTGTTGCACCAGCAGTTCACAAGAGCTGCTAGTGCAATGCTAAATGCGGAGAGTGTATTGCTCTCCGCATTCAGCGAGGTCTGTCGGACATTATCCACAATGCCGGATCATGTCCAACAGTCCTTTCATTAATAGGCCCCTATGACTTTAATACAGAGTTGAATAGACATTAAACACAAATTTAATTTTCTATCACACACTTGAAAGAGCAGCAATTATACATTAAAAACTTGTTAAGCATGAACAAATGTTTGTTAATTTTTTTTTTCATTACTATTAAATGTAGAAAAAAATGCATGTCTGTTAACAACTGATACTCAAGGACAAGTTGTTTACTGTTTATTAAACACCTCTCCCCCATAAGTATGAAATAAAAAAGGTGTTATTGTAATTACAGTCATTTTTAAATGAATCGAAGAAAGAAAAAAAAAACTCAACATCCCAAAAAATATTGTATTCCTAATTAAATATTTAGCAAATCATCTGAACATAAGGTATAATAGTCGTATAATAGTCGTAAAAGTTACTTTTTTTTTCAACTATGATTAATATCTGCAATATCACCTTAATCTTCTAAAATAAAGAGTCTTAGAGCAAAAAAGGCAAACTATGATAATAGTATAACTTAAATTTTTTTTTTGAACTTCTCTCAGTGAGAAACGAAACATAAATACTCCAGCTTCACAGCCCCTTTAAACATTTTTTTATCAGAAATATTTGTACATAGTCAATTAATCTTTAGCGGATTATGCATTTGCTCATTTCTTATTTTGATGAAAAACATATATGTACTTCTAGAGATGGGTCCACTTTATTGTCAGTACCTTGAAACTTAATACTTAGGGAGTGTTATGATCAATTTAAACTGTCAAAAATGAATTCAATATTTTTGTTTATACTGTTTTCTTAAATTATTTTATTACATTTAAAGGTTACATTTGACATTGTTATCATTGTTTCTATAAAGAATATTTGAATAGTAGAACTAATGTCAAGGGAAACATTTGTTCTATAATTTATTATTATTATCAGGTATTTGGAGAGCGCCAACAGATTCCGCAGCGCTGATTTGAAAGTAAAAAAAAAATGTTGGCCATTTTGAAACATACGCTGGAAATTTGTGCACAATAAGTGTCAAGTATCAAGGCTTGGAAATAGGCATCGGTATCAAGAAATAGTTTCATTGACCCCTCTCTAGTATTTACATATAAATGGTTTTGGTGTGTAGATTTACTACAAGCAACAGTTTTGCACACAATCTTTTTTTTTTAAAGAAAAGAGAGCAACAGAAACAGAGAAATGTGAATAAAAAAACAACAATACCTCTGCTAGTTTCCATATTGCTGCCGGGCACTAAAATCAAAAAGGGCTCATTTTTATAATCAACCGCAAAAGTATTTTGCTTTAACACAATAATCACACAGCAGCAATGCTGCTGCTTTACAGTCATGAATGAATTGCTAATTAATCAACTTTTCAGGGAGAACACTATATAAAAGACCAATTTCATCCATTAGATAATGTAAGTGACTCCCCTCTTATCAAAATGTATATGATTCAGCATATCAGAGCTGCTATTTTAAGCACCAGTCCCTTTATTAAAAAAAACAAAAAACAAATTGCACCAGAACAAATAATGCATTTTAATTTACATGCAAGGTTGGAGTTTTTTCTGTTTACATCTTTTGTATTTTCTTAGGAACTATATAGATATATACATATATATATATATATATATATATATATATATATATATATATTAAGAAAAACATGTGAACAGAATATATTTTGTTTACAAATGATAACATTGAAATGACATAAAATATGATATTGTGAAACATTGCATAAAGAAAAAAAATATTTATGTAATTAACAAATATTATTTGTGATTATTCATTTACATTGTTTTTATTATTTCAACAAACACTTCTAAGTAAGTGGATGTGATTTCCTCTGAGAACACAGCAAGATGCGTAGCAGAAGGGTTAAATAAACTAAGCACACTTGCCAACTGGGTAGAGAAATATTTTGCTGCCCCTTTGGAAAATTCCCCCATGCTATATTAAACACGTTTTAAGTTCCTAATCAATTGTTAAAAGGCATGGGAATTATAAAATTAAGCTTCCTAATTTAGGGCTAGATTACAAGTGGCACGCAAGGTTTTTTTAGTGATCATTTGTGTGCAGGTTAAAAGTTAAAGTTAAAAGTTAAGCGCAAACGCATGAGCGCAGTCGCAATTTACGCTAGAATCATTACCGCAATCTCAGAGCTGTGGTTAACTGTTTTGTGAAATTAAAAAGTTGCACAGAACACATTAAAAATGCATTACAAAGTACACTTACACTCATAATAACACTGTTTAATAAAAATTATTCTAAAAAAATATTGCACAAAAAAGTTATAAGTGCTCAGGTGTTTGGAAGAAAAAGGCAGGCAAAGGATTTTAACATTGAGATACATACATATACATCTTTAAAGATGTATATGTATGCATATATATATATATATATATATATATATATGTGTGTATATATGTATTTACAGACATATATACACATATAAACATATATATATAAATATATACATATACACATATAAACTCATAATACATATGTACACACACACATATATATTATATTATATATACTATTTTATATATATAATTGCGTAAAAGCATATTTCTGCAATATTCATTTTTAATAAAGTGTTATAGTGAATATTTACTGTAAATATTTCACATTCAAATGTTCTGCACATAGCAGTACATGTTCTATGTATTTTTAAATATATATATATATATATATATATATATATATATATATATACAGTATATATATCTGTATATATCTATACCTATTTATAATCATGTATATAAATATGTTTTTCTCCGCTATGTGCAGAACATTGGAATGTGAAATATTTATACTTTTATGTCAGGTTAGTGCATATGTAAATATAAGTTTGGGTTATCGCCCGAGTCGGATGTTAGCTTTTTGTTTCTACCACTTTTTTCTCTTCATTGACTTCTATGGGGGAAGAGGTTATATTTTGTGTGACAGTCTAATTGCTTTAGAAGTAAACTATTTGTGTGTGTCGGGTTAGCACAAGCGCGATAACTTTTTACTTTCAACTCATAATACTAGCGCAACCTGATGCACATTTAAAGTTTACTTCTAGCGCAATGAGCGGTAAATACTGCTCCTCTTGTAATCCGGCCCTTATTGTTTTATTATATCATATTAATAAAACCTGTGGTGTAAGAGACTTTAGTTTTGGAAGTTCTATACTTTTTAAACTTTGGAGTCTTGATTGGGAACTTAAATTCTGGCATTAATGTAAGTTTTTTTGTCACTGAATTTACTAGTATTTTTTAATAAGGATGCAGTGACAATGGCGCTGTGTGTGTAGTGGCAATAAGGATGTGTGACACTTAGGGTGTTTGCCAATTACCTCAACCCCCTGGTCTCCAGGAAATGTTTTGAGGTCTGCCTAGGTACAATGAGTATTATCCATAGCAATGGTGCTCTGACAAAATGCAGAAGGACATTTGGCAGACGGACATTTGGCAGACGGACATTTGGCAGACGGACATTTGGCCGACAGACAGAAAGCTAAAGAATGTTCCGATTTCGGCCGAGGGCAGATAGGTTCCAGAGTGCTCTGTTCTAATTAGAGCCTCGGGCGCCACAACTGCCTCTGGGAACCTTACCATGGGTCTCAGACCACACGTTTTGTAATTCTCTGTCTGGGAAATTATCTATCTATCAAATCTATTTATCTATCAAATCTATCTATCTATCGTATCTATCAAATGTATCTATTGCATCTATTGATCTATCTATCTAATCTATGTATCTATCTATCAAATCTATCTCGTGGCCGGACTGTTATCTAACAGACACTTGTGTTTCGGCCAAATGTCCGTCGGCCAAATGTCCGTCTGCCAAATGTCCGTCGGCTAAAAGTCCGGCCACGATAGCAATGGTCAAGTGCTGCCTCTATACTAAACGTGTTACTTGTTTTCTATAATGTGTAGGCATAATAGTAAGAGGAGATTTTAACTTAAAGGGATGCATTTGCAGAGCACTGGGTGTCTAGAGCTGTGTTTCAAGGGTTCTCTTCCTGTAAAAATCCCTTTTAAATCTACAGACAATTTCTGAGACTGCAGGTACAACCTGGGGACAGTAATATAAGATGCACATGCACAAGAAGTAGGAAATGTGTCATCTTTACATCCTTTACATATCCAAGTTCCAGCCATTTTGATTTAGAGAAAATATGGGAAATCACAACTGAGCATGACTTGATCTATTTTCTCTGTTTTTTTTACTGAGCATATAAAATCTATGACAGTTGTAAATCTCAACAATTACTGCTTAAGAATTAAAGGGACAGTCTAGTCAAAATTAAACTTTCATGATTCAGATAGGGCATGTAATTTTAAACAACTTTCCAATTTACTTTTAGCATTACATTTGCTTTGTTCCCTTGGTGGTATTTTTTAAAAGCTAAACCTAGCTAGGCTCAAACTGATTTCTAAACCGTTAAAACCCGCCTTTTAGCTCAGAGCATTTTGAAAGTTGTTCACAGTTAGACTGTGCTAGTTCATGTGTGTCATATAGATGACAATGCGCTCCCTCCCGTGGAGTTATTTAGGAGTCTGCACTGATTGGCTAAACTGCATGTCTGTAAAAAAACACAGAGATAAGGGGGCAGTCTGCAGAGGCTTAGATACAAGGTAATCACAGATGTAAAACATATATTAAAGGGACAGTCTACCATTGAATTGTTATTGTTTCAAAAGATAGATAATCCCTTTATTACCCATTCCCCAGTTTTGCATAACCAACACAGTTATATTAATGTACTTTTTACCTCTGTGATTACCTTGTATCTAGGAACCTTCTTCCAGCCCCCTGATCACATGACTGTGACTGTTTACTATCTATTGTCTTAAATTTAGCATTGTGTTGTGCTAGATCTTAAATAACTTTCTGTGCCTGAACACAGTGTTATCTATATAGCCTATGTGTACTTTCTGTCTCTTTGTGTTGAAAAGAGATTTAAAAAGCATGTGATAAGAGGCAGCCCTCAAAGGCTTAGACATTAGCATATGAGCCTACCTAGGTTTAGTTTAAACTAAGAATACCAAGAGAAAAAAAGCAAATTTGATGATAAAAATAAATTGGAAAGTTGATTAAAATTAAAAGTACTATCTGAATAATGAAAGTTTAATTTATACTAGACTGCCCCTTTAATATAGCTGTGTTAGTTATGCAAAACTGGGGAATGGGTAATAAAGGGATTATCTGTCTTTTTAAACAATACAAATTCTGGTGTAGACTGCCCCTTTAAATCTATCTACATGCTGAATTTAAAAAAGATGGTGCATATGTTTTAACACTGTGTTTAGATAATTATTTCCCTACATGTTAGGTGAGACCGCGCTATTTTTAGAAGCCAGTAGGAGGGAGGGTGTAATAGCACGGTCTTGCTATTATAAACAAACAATCCCTTAACCACCACATTAAGGGGTTAAATCCAATTATAGAAAACATGTGTACTTTGGATAGTTTAAGTAACATGTATAAATAAAATTTTAACCAAAATGTTATAATATTGTAAAGTATTACAATAACCCCACCCGTCTACTTCATAATCCCATGAGGCTGCAAAAATTCTGCGGAGACCACAGTGTTACTTTATTATTAGTGCGTAAAAAAAATAATGATATCATAAATAAAAAAAATACTAGATGTGAAAATAAAACTGCTATTGAGATAATGTGTAGTAATAATGTTTGTGTGACTTATCTCAAAGGAAAATGAGTTAAAGGGACAGTTAACTAATTTTTCTCCCTTTTAATTTGTTACCAACGATCCACTTTACCTGCTGAAGTGTATTAAATTGTTTATAAGTAGCTCCTTTACCCTTATATTGTCATTTGAAAAAGTTGATTTAGCTTGTGGTATCCCCACCTATACTGAAAGTTTGTGGTCGCAGATCCAAGCTATAGATAAGATGTTAACACAGCCAGCAGAAGAAATTACACTCAAAGTGGGATATAGCAGAGATAAGGTAATAAAATGTTGATTTTCCATTGTTCTCTCCAAGTACTGGTAATTGGTTTATGAACAGATATAAGATAAAGAAACATGTATATGTAGACAATGTGATAAAGTAATGAGATCTGATAATACCTACAAGATCAACCCATTTTATTAGGTTGTGGCTTCAAAACACAAAATCAGAGCTTTAATATACACAAATAAACCTTAAAAACCTAATGTTCATACATTTTTTACTCTGCAGTTGGTAAAAAGAGCAATTGTAAACACATTAAGGGAAAAACTATTTTACAGTATACTGTCCCTTTAATCTAAAGAACTCAGATGTGTTTTCCCAATATTTATTTTCTGAGTCATTTATTTATAAGTTAAATGACATTCTACACCTAACCCCCCCCCCCCCAGGCCAGCCCCCTTGGTAGTTTTGTATGATATTATTAATGACACCAGTTATATCATACATGGCATCTTTGATGACATTACCAGTTTCACTGGTGACATAATTGGTGTCATTATAGATTTCTAGACATGTTAATGTGAAGTATTTGGATTTATTTAAAGTAGGTTGTAATTTATCTGCCTATGTCACATAGATGATCTTGGTGCATTTCTGTGGGCTTTGCTATTTAATTTGGGCACTAGATTGCAACACCAGAAGTTCAGAGAAATGTTCATGATATAAAAAACTGTGTTTAGCAAAACCATCTATATTTATTGCTGACCTATAATATATACAGAAATATTTCTGCAACCATTGCCCTGAATGTCAGGTGTTGTAGAGATATTTATGTTACGTTTTCATTTATTGCTGACATGGTGTCCTCTAACCCTGTACAACACAGACTAATTACCTGAGGAGTAACAACTGAATGTAATCTTTTCCATTCAGCTGATGAAATGCATGGTAACAGGACCTTATTTAATTTACAGTGTCAATTAAAGTTTTCAGTTCAAGATAGTAGAACTTAAAATGGCTGCACTGTGAGAAAGAGGGACCAATTAAAAATAAAAGTAATGTAACCACTGAAAGCATGATGAATTGCTACAATGTAAGACAGAGCCCATGCAGAGGGAACTAGATCAGATTTATTTGTGACGTAGCAGCTGAATGATCAAACTGAAAGGGAATTACATTTTTCTTTGATACATTTTTTTCCTATTGTGATAGAGATTTCCTTATAGGATATTATAATCAAAATTGACTCTCATAAAGCAAACTGCAGTGTAAATGTTTTGCATACAATGCAATGCTCTTACTGTAGTTTACATTTAAATATTTTGCCCACTAGGGAGGAAGTGTCATAAATATACAGGAGTATGGGCAGGGGCAGGCTACCTAATAATCTTACAATTCAGATTAGAACAACATTTCTTAAAATAATTTATCTCTGGTCTCTGATTGGACACGTCTCTTACAGACCTCTGTGATCTGGTGTTTAAAGGGTCAAAATTAATCTTTCATAATTCAGATACTTTCCAATTTACTTTTATCATAAAATGTACTTTGCTCCCTTTTTATTCTTTGTTAAAAGCTAAACCTAGGTAGGCTCTTTGCTAATTTTGAAACCCTTTAAGGCTGCCTCTTATGTCAGGGCATTTTGACAGTTTTTCATAGCTAGATAGCCACATAGATAACATTGTGCTCACTCCCGTTAAGTTATTTTGGAATCTTCACTGATTGGCTAAAATGCACGTCTGTCAAAAGATCTAAGATAAGGGGGCAGTCTGCAGAGGCTTAGATTTAGAGGTAACAAGTGTATTAATATAAGCGTGTTGATTATGAAAAACTGGGAAATGGGTAATAAAGGGATTATCTATCTTTTTAAACAATAACAATTCTGAAATAGACTGTCCCTTTAAAAGCACTAAATGTCTTTCGTTTTTTTTTTTATGAAAACAGAATTTCAGAACAAATGTACAAATAAGAAAGAAAATATTATTTAAAGGGATAGAAAAGTGAACATTAAACTTGCATGATTCGGACAGAGCATGTAATGTTAAGACACTTAAAGTCACTTCTACTTTCAAATGTGCTTTGTTCTCTTGGTATCCCTTGTTGAAAATGAATCTGCAGATATCCTACACTAGTGGGGTTAGCTGCTGATTGGAGCCTGCACACATTTGTCTCTTGTGATTGGCTAACTAGATATGTTCAGCCAGCTGCCAGTAGTGCAATGATGCTGCTTCAGCAAAGGATAACAAGAGAATAAGCAAATTTGCTAATAGCAGTACATTGGAAAATCCTTTATAATTGTATGTTCTATCCAAATCATTGGGTTTCCTAACCCTTTAAATTGTTATAAATGTTTTCTATGACGTCTTTAGAAATATAATTTATATGCCTCATATATATCATTGTATACCATTATTTGTGTCCTCTGACTGGCACAGACATATAAGGGATTGGCTAATCCCATGTTTTCAAACTAAAAGAGGGAAAGCAGGAAAGAGCATTATGGGCTTTCCCCCCAAATTAAAGGGACGGTGTACTGTAAAATTAGTTTCTCCTCACTGTTTACAATGACTCGTTATAAAAGCTGCAGTGATTAAAACAAATTAAATATTTGTAATTTAGGTTTATTTTTGTACATAAAATACATATGCCTGCTAACTGAAACCACAATTATTAAAATGAGCTGAGCTTGTAAGGAAATCAGACCTCATAATCATATTTAACTGTTTACACAAAGACTTCCTTATATATAAATATATATATATTATACTTTTTTGTTAAATAAACCTCCCCCCCTCCACGGCACACTTTAATTAAGAGCCTAGAAATGTATATCACAGGGGAGTAAGCTGGAGCACCCTTAACACATAAAATATAACTTTTGTTAGATTTTGATTAAAAATGTAGACAGAACAAATTAAAACAGGGTATACACATCATACACATACGGTGACCTGACCTGGTAAGTTTGTCACAGGTTTATCAGTACAGTACAGTAATTTGTATCTCAGGGGTTGAGATTTCTATAACCAACGGGTTTCAAATAATGCGATAACCATGAACTGTAAGTGCGTGTATATACATGAGATGACAAAAATGTCATCTACTACCTAATAGAAGAAAAAACTAAAGTATATTTTAAAAAACCCACAAAAATTGTGTTAGAGAGAGAAAACACACTTGCAATATTATCACTAGCTTCTCTCAAGAGCAAGGAGGGACAAAGTCCCTATTAGCCAATATGGTTCAATTAAGGTGCGAATAAGCTAAAAGGTGGTATACCATATACTGTAGTTGATTCAAATGACAGATATTCAGGGGAAATTAGGGGAATAAGCAAAATAAAGGCAATATTAACTATTACTGTGCAGGTACCTGCGTAGCTTTCTATATAGCTTACCTTATACTTGTACCTCTAAACTATTGTTATCCAGAACCTGCAAAACTAGTTTAGGTGTAACCTTTAAATCCATTATAGTTTTAGCTCAGCCCTACTAAGTCCCCAATACCTGGGTTTCTATATCATTGTCGGTATCTAAGTTATAAGTCACCAGCTAGTCGCTATATGCCAATTAAGGCCAACATATTATTAACATAAAATTATGAGGAGAGAAGCAGTGCGAACGCCTGATGCGCATTTCGCCAACTGCTTTGTCAAAGGCCTGATATAGCTAATTGTACTGATAAACCTGTGACAAACTCACCAGGTCAGGTCACCGTATGTGTATGATGTGTATACCCTGTTTTAATTCGTTTTGTCTACATTTCTAATCAAAATCTAATAAAAGTTATATTTTATGTGTTAAGGGTCCTCCAGCTTACTCCCTGTGATATACATTTCTAGGCTCTTAATTAAAGTGTGCCACTCGATACCTCTTTTCTCTCTCCTCTTTTTTTTGTGAGACAGATATAAATGAGTCAAAAGAATATGTAACCAATGACTGTGTGCATTATAGTTGTGTTAAAGTAATTGTGAAGTTTAATGAATAAATGCCCGCTAGCTAGCTTTCATTAATTAAACTTTAAGGTAAACATAACGTTGATCCTCCACCCGCAGCTCGTGCTTTTATTAGCATAACGATGACAATCCGGCTTCCTCCAATCGTTGTGAGCCTCACGAGCTGGACGCCAAAGGGAGCACAGAGCGATTAGAGGAAGCCGGATTCGTCATCGTTCTGCTAAAGAAATCAGGAGCATGCGGGGGGAGGATCAGCGTTATGTTAACCATAATGCAAAGGTAAGTATTTTTAAAAAAAGCGTCTTGGTAAAGTTTAATGAATGAAAGTGCCCCTGTTTTTAAGAGTATTTTTAGATACCGGGCACTTATTCATTAAACTTTACAATCACTTCTGTCTGTAGGGGAAAACCCACAGTGTTTAGAATTAAATTACTAGAAAAGGGGACAAAATAAATAATATTTATGTTGCAAATATTTTTTTACTACATACAATTATATTTATATTATAATCTCATTGTTTGATGTCCCTTTATTTTAAATTGCTGCAGTGAAAAAGTAATTTGCTATTAGAATGTTGCTTTACTTGTAGTGGACTACATAACCATCATGATGTATAGTATTATTATTATTATTATTATTATTATTAATAATAATAATAATAATAATAATAATAATAATAAATGTTTTGCTAACATTTCAGGTATGTGAATAATTGACAAATATGTTTTACAGAAAAGCAACAAATAATCTAATAATTTAATAATTTTTCAGGCCATATTTCTAATGAAGAATTTAAGAGTGAGGAATTATACAGTAGGTCTATGACAATGCCTTGATGTGGATAATGAGAAATGTATCCACTTTTACTATTATTTATTTGTGTATGATGGTGTCTAACAAGCTCTAGTAAAGCTGCCAAACACTAATTAGTAAATATAGTAGAATATAGGGATAGGCATAAAAATGATATTTGATTTAACTATAAAAAATGATGCTTTGGGTTCTGCAGAATCGAAGCAATAGTCATCTTATTTGGTAATAAGCTCTATGATACCACAGACGTGCTAGAAATGTCAATACATTTTTTTTAATTAGTAACACTCATTAAATATGAACACTTTTCCTCTTTTCACACAGTACTGGATAAATATTATTTTTAAATGATATGATTTAAATTCTGTGGGCTAGATTACAAGTGGAGCAATAATTTATTGTGGGCCCGTAAATGGGGAAATTTGTCTGTTTAGGGACGTGCAATAAATAACCAGCCATTACAAGTGGCTTGTTATTGCTACCGCAAACTCGCGGTAGCAATTAGCGCTCCAAAATTAACCAGAGATCAGATCTCTGGTTAATTTTCTAAATGATCCCAATTGCCCCCAAAATAAAATGTGAGGTTCATGTTCTAGAAAACAATAAAATACATTTATGAGGGCTGTGGTATTCCTATAAATATATATATATATATGCTTATATACATATATTTATGTGTTAATATGTGTATATACTCATATAAACAAACAAATAAATATGTATATATTCATATACATATATTAAACTTTGCTGCCCATCGCTGCGCAAAATACCACCTTTGCTGCGCTAGGTTCTAACGCCGTGTCTCACAGTATGAGGACAAGGCTCCAATTGGAGCCTATGGAAGCGTTCTCTATTGAGCGCAAAGCTTCCATGCACTTCAAATACCAGCACACATTTTTGCACTCCACTTGTAATCAAGCCCTGTATGTTTTCCAATTTCTTTAATACAGTGTGTGTGAAGATATAGATAGATAGATAAATAGATAGACAGACAGATATAAATAGTTATATAGATAGATAGATGAAATATAGATAGATAGATAGATAGATAGACAGACAGACATAGATAGATAAATAGATATTTTAACAATGGATTGTGATACACCTACCACTCACCTAGATTACAAGTTTTGCGCTATAGAGGGTGCCAAACGGATGCAACAAAAATTGCGTTATTTTACCCTCCATAGCGCTGCCATTACAAGTTTTTGAAAAGCCGTCTTGTGCGTGCAATATGGTTGCATTGAGCTCCATACCACACAAAATACAAGCGCTGCTTTGACGTGCTTGTGCACGCTTTCCCTATAGACATCAATAGGGAATGAGTGTTAGAAAAAAAACCTAACACCTGAAGTGCGGAATGAAAAGCTCCGTAACACAACCCCATTGATGTCTATTTTCTATAGGGAAAAAAAGTAACGTTTAAACCTAACACCCTAACATAAACCCCACGTCTAAACACCCCTTATCTGCCGCCCCCGACATCGAAATAAATATATTAACCCCTAATCTGCCGCTCCCCGACATCACCGCCACTAAATAAAGTTATTAACCCCTAAACCTCTGGTCTCCCACATCACTACCACTAAATAAACATATTAACCCCTGAACTGCCAGCCCCCCACATCGCAACAACCAAAATTAAACTATATTAACCCCTGAACCTAACTCTAACCATAACCTTAAACCTAACCCTAACCATAACCCTAAACCCCACTAACTTTAACATAATTAAAATAGAGCTAAATTAAAGTTACAATTATTAACTAAATAATGCCTATTTAAAACTAAATACAAACTTACCTGTGAAATAAAAATTAAACCTAAGCTAGCTACAATATAACTATTAGTTATATTGTATCTAGCTTAGGTTTTTATTTCACAGGTAAGTTTGTATTTATTTTAACTAGGTAGACTAGTTGGTTATTAACTATTTACTAACTACCTAGTTAAAATAAATACAACCTTACCTGTGAAATAAAAGTAAAACCTAAGCTGCCTTATACTAAAGCCTAACATTACAAAAATAAAAAAACGTACCATTACAAAAAATAAACAACACTAAAATTACAAAAAAATAAAAACACTAAAATTACAAAAAATAAAAAAGCTACCATTACAAAAAATAACAAACAAAATTATTCAAAACAATAAAAAATATTTCTATTCTAATACCCTGTTTAAAAAAGAAAACCCACCCCAAAATAAAAAAACCCTAATCTATAATAAACTACCAAGGGCCCTTAGAAGGGCCTTTTGTAGGGCATTGTCCTAAAGAAATCAGCTCTTTTTCTAAAAAAGAAAAGCAAACACCTCCTAACAGTATACTAACCCACAAAATAAAAATAAAGTTAAACCTAATCTGCCTATTGCCCTGAAAAGGGCCTTTTGTAGGGCATTGCCCTAAATAAATCAGCTATTTTGCTACAAAATAAAAACAACCCCCCTTAATATTACAAACCCCCACCCCCCCAAACCAACAAAATAAATAAACCTAAATAAAAAAAACTTAATCTACCCATTGCCCTGAAAAGGGCATTTGTATGGACATTCAGCTCTTTTAACACAAGCCCAACCCCTAATCTAAAAAAAAACACCCAAAAAACCTTAAAAACCCCTCTTTAGGTACTCACAGTTGCTGAAGTCCTGCTTGAATAATCTTCATTCCAGCGGCTCCATCTTCATCCAGGCGGCTACATCTTGATCCATCGAGGGACCGGCATCTTCTTCATCCATGTCGAGGCAGAGCAGTCGATGCGCGGAGGCAGTGGTCCAAGGCAAAGGTCCATCAATCCAACGTGGAGGTCCTCTTCATGCGATCGTCTGCCGCACACTGAGGATTCAAATGCAAGGTACCGCTTTTATACTGGGGGTTCCATTGCATTCCTATTGGCTGAAAATTTGAAATCACCCAATAGTAATTAAAGCTGCTAACATCCTATTAGGTGTTCAAATCAGCCAATAGGATTTAAGCAGCTCTCATTCCTTTAGTTATGAGTTTTGTGTAACATTTTTGTTGCATAAAACTCATAACTACTGGTCTCAGATGGCGGTACGGATCGTGTCGGTATAGGGTGTAACGCAAGCATTTTAGCCTCACCGCAAAACTCGTAATGGCAGCGCTATGGGAATCCCATGAAAAAAAATGTCATTTTTTTCGAGTGCGGGACTGCCGTTGCATTACAAGCTAAAAGGCTTGCAGTACAGCTATACCGGCAAGACTCATAATGGCTGCGTTCCTGTTTTAACGCTGAAATTGCCATTTTTTCAGCGTTGAAACACAAACGCAAAACTTGTAATCTAGGTGACTGTTATTTCTTGTAGGTATCATAGGTTGCTAAACTGAAATGCACTCAGATTAATTCATTAGGAATCCTTCTGTGTTCTGAGCAGCATAACAAAGGGATTCAATGACAGGTTTGCTCTACACAAAAGGAGAAGCAGATGTCACTGGCATGATTTATTATTTCAATAAAATTCATTCTTACTGATAATATTAGAAAACATATCATGAAGAGCGACTGCCACATAGCTATAATGAACCATGTTTCAGGCCAACTACAAAGCATATGGTTCCCCTGAGAATAACGAGCACTGGTCATATTAAAACCTGATTAAAGCAACCTCCTAACTGCTAGAGTGAGTGGTGCAGCCCACTTGGTAATTTAAGGGTTAAACATTTAAAAGAATATTTATAACACAAACACAAAAACATTAAAATAGTTACTGAAAATGTTACAAAATGTAAAACATGCAAAAATAACATTAAAATGTAAAGTAGTTAAGGGACTGGTGCTTGGTTTTTTTTCTCCCAAGAAAGTGTTTACATATCTAGTGTTACCAGCCGGACCTGTTATAGACAGGTTAGTTCAGGTCACATTTGATTAGGTTTCCTGTATTCACTAATACTGTAAAGGCATCTCCTCTATGTCTTATTCAAGTTGATTCTTTAAGTTACTCTTCATGATATATGTAAGATATACTCCCCTGCTAGCAAAACCTCTAAATATAGAAGTTATCCTCTGTTTAACCCAGAGTTAGAAAGGAAACAGAGATGGGAAACCACCACACAACTCTAGAATATATATTAATATATTATCATTATATTTAGCCAGTATCAACCAAGATTACATTAAGCAAAAAGCCTAAGCCTTGACCCTATAACCAGAATAAGTAACCACTAATGACCTGTCATTGCTACCTCAATGACAAATAGATAGATAGATAGATAGATAGATAGAAAGATAGATAGATATATGATAGACATATACTGTAGATGGACAGATAAATAAATACTGTAGATAAATAGATATAGATATATGATTGATAGATAGATAGATAGATAGATATTCTTGGGACCTATTCACTATAATGAACTACAGTTACTATGTTCCATAAAAAAGGGAATTATCTGTATAAACTGTAGAGGAGATACCGTCTCAGGGTCAGTGAATCTAAGGATCTGTCTAACTGACCACACACAAACAAGCTGTTATTAATTAAAAGTAATTAGTAAAGTTGAAAATAGAATTACATACCAGTGTTTCCCAAACCCAGTCCTCAGGACCCTTACTCAGGCCAGATATTCATTATATCTTAATTAGAGCACAGGTGAAACAATCAGCTGATCAGTAACCATGGTTACTAACCTGCTCTCATCCTTCAGATTATTATTTCACCTGTGCTCTAGTTAAGATATAATGAATATCTGGCCTGAGCAATGGTCCTGGGGACTGGGTTTGGGAAACACTGCATTCGACTAAAGATTAAAATTGCATCATAAAGGCCTAATATTTAACTGGGCTGTAGTGTTTCTTTATAAAGCAAAAAGGGAATTAACTTGTCTTGCAAGGATTTCAGCTGGTAACAGTATACATGTCACTGTAGCAAAAATGTTACATTTGAAAATAATCGCTATAAAGTTGCCACTGTAGTGACTGAAGATAAATTGCTTTATTGTAACCATGTTGCATTGTAATAGATAACACACCAAAGCATGTTTTCCATAGAGGGCTCTTTCACCTCTACGAATAAACGTGATTACTTTCTTCTATTTCCCGGAAAAAAAGTTTATATAGGTAACAATATCACGTGTGAAGCAATCTCGTGTAACCTCTGACCCAACACATCTGCTGCCTGTGACATATTGCTCCAATTAGTTCTTAAGGAAAGAATTTGAACATATAGCACACTCACCTCTACTCAATCCATCTGGTCCCCGTAGGATTCGGCACTCTTCTATCTGCCCGTATGGAGAGAACATCACCCTGATATCGTTCTCGTTACACTTCTTTGAAACCATTCCTATGAACAATTTTCTGTCTTCCACGGCTAGAAGATAAAAAATAATGAATGAGCAAAAGCCATTTCATCTTTTTATTCCTGTGATCAATGCTTCATTACCACATCAAAACCTACTCCGATCATGTGAGCTTCACGTTGTGCTTTGCAGGTCCCAAGAAGCCAAATGCTTTAACTTTATTTCACAATTATTATGTTTTTCTTTCTTGTTTTTTTCCCCACTCTCTTTTTTTTTTAAATTACAATATTACTGCATTGTTCAGCATAAACAAAATTTACAATTCACATAAGCATGTAAATTTCAGTCTTTAAATAATATTTATGTTGTTTTTTTTAATAATAGGATAAATAGATTTGAACGGAGACAGTTTTAACGTAAAGTTCAGGAACAATTGTGAAAACCATCATTATTAAAGGGACACTAAACCCAAATTTTTTTCTTTAATGATTCAGATAGAGCATGCAATTGTAAGCAACTTTCTAATTTACTCCTATTGTAAAAATTTTTTTGTTCTCTTGCTAACTTTATTTAAAAAGCAGGATTTTAAAGCTTAGGAGCCAGCCCGTTTTAGGTTCAGCACACTGGAGAGCGCTTGCTTATTGGTGGCTACATTTAGCAAACCAATAAGCAAGCATAACCCAGGTTCACTCCGGCTGTAACTTTACAGCTGAGACTGCTGGGGCTTCCAGCAACTTTCTATGTATAGATTTGTATTGCAGTATGATGAGATTCGTACCATGATATATATATATGTCCTATCGGGTAAAGGGGTTAAATGTTAGGAAAGTTGGACAACATATATAATGAAAAAACACTGCAAAGTATATATTTTTTTAAACAACATATAAGTAAATATTTTATATTACAAATTTATAGTGTTAAATATCCCTTTTAGCTTAAAGGGACAGTCAACACCAGAATTGTTGTTGTTTTAAAAGATATATAATCCCTTAATTACCCATTTCCAGTTTTGCAAAAAAACAACTTTACCTCTGTGATTACCTTCTATCTAAGCCTCCTCAGACTGCCCCCTTATTTCAGTTGTTTTGACAGACTTGCATTTTAGCCAATCAGTGCTCACTCCTCGGTAAATTCACGTGCATGAGCTCAATGTTGTTTATATGAAACACATGAACTACCGCCCTCTAGTAGTGAAAAACTGTCAAATGCAGAGGCGGCCTTCAACATCTAAGAAATTAGCATATGAACTTCCTAGGTTTAGCTTTCAACTAAGAATACCAAGAAAGCAAAAATTGGTAATAAAAGTACATTGGAAAGTTGTTTAAAATTACACTCCCTAACTGAATCATGAAAGTTTATTTTGGACTTGACTTGAATGTCCCTTTAAAGGGATATGAAACCCAAACATTTATTTTTCTGATTCAGACAGAACATACAATTTTACAAAATATTTCCAATTTACTTCTGTTATCAAATTTGCATCGTTCCCATGGTATTCTTTGTTGAACAGATACCTAGTTAGGTGTCTGGAGTACTACACGACAGAAAGTAGTGCTGCCATCTAGTGTGCAAACCTGCTGCCATATAGGGCTCCTGACACGTGCATGCCCCTAAGATTCTTTCAATAAAAGATAGCAAGAGAACGAGGAAAACTTGATAAATAAAGTAAATTAGAAAGTTGTTTAAAATTGCACAATCTATCTGAATCACAAAATAAAAATGTTGTGTTTTATTTCCCTTTAAAAAACCTAAACTGTGCCTGCATGTTCCATGAGTTAGTGGCTAACTATGCTACACATGGTTCTGTATTTTCCTTTCTGTCTATACCAAACAAGAATCATGACTGCTGTTAAGGGACACTCAATCAAAATTAAACTTTCATTATTCAGATAGAGCATGCCATTTTAAACAACTTTCCAATTTACTTCCATTAACAAAATGTGCACAGTCTTTTTATATTTAAACTTTTTGAGTCACCAGCTCCCACTGAGCATGTGCAAGAATAAGTGTGTATGCATTTGTGAATGGCTGATGGCTGTCACATGGTGCGTGTATGCATTTGTGAATGGCTGATGGCTGTCACATGGTGCGTGTATGCATTTGTGATTGGCTGATGGCTGTCACATGGTACAGGGGGAGTGGAAAAAGACATAACTTTTAAAATTGTCAGAAAAAAAAATCTACTACTCATTTGAAGTTCAGACTAAGTGCTATTGCATTGTCTTGTTATCTTGCATTTGTTGATTATGCAAATCTACTGTGTTGACTGGTCCTTTAGTATCTTGTATGAAACAACAGAGCTCTACAATATATGTTGTAATAAAGATAAAATAATTAATCATCTAAAACAAATACGCACTGGCGAAGCAAGAGAAAAAAACAGGAAAACAATCTACAACTACAACACACATTAATAGTGGTGTCAATCCACTCACATCAAAATAAGGCATTAACAATATTTGCAGTGTCATTTCATAGGCAGCATAAGTTAAAGGGACAGTTTACTTCAGAATTGTTATTTTTTTTATAAATACAGATAATCCCTTTATAACCCATTTCCCAGTTTTGCACAACCAACACTGTTATATTTATATACGTTTTACCTCTGTGATTACCTTGTATCTAAGCCTCTGCAGACTGCCCCTTATCTCAGTTCTTTTGACAGACTTACATTTTAGCCAATCAGTGCCCTCTCATAAGTAACACCACTGGCGTGAGCACAATGTTATCTATATGGCACACAGCCCTATAGCTGTGAAAAACTGTCAAATGTATTGAGGAAAGAGGGGGCCTTCAAGGGCTTAGAAATTAGCATATGAGCCTATCTAGGTTTAGCTTTCAACTAAGAATACCAAGAGAACAAAGCAAATTTAATGATAAAAGTAAATGGGAAAGCTGTTAAGCATTGCATGCCCTATCTGAATCATGAAAGTTTAATTTTGACTAGACTGTCCCTTTAAAGTAATTTTGAGTAAGGATGTACAGATAATGGGGTCCACTACAATCCTTTAGTAAAACGTATCTAACGATTTTGAACAGAAAAATACCATTAATGTTTAAGGGAATTTTTTGATAAGTTTTTCAAAAGCATTGTGATCAACCCATAGGTTAGGTGCTAGGGATTGTGGGTATGATTGCGGTCAGGATGTAAGGTTAGCATTAAATATTAGGGCTTTATTCCTATAGCTCTCTAGTGAGATTCTATAATAAGCTTTGTCAGTGTTACGAGGCCCCTCAGGTAATGCTTTAATGTAAATTTTACCTTAGAACTCTCTATCTCATTAATGGGAGATGAAATCCAAAAAAAAATTATTTTGTGAATCATATAGAGCATGTGCTTTTAAACAACTTTCTAATTTACGTCTATTATCTAATTTGTTTTGTTCTCTTCATATCCTTTGTTAAAAAAAAGGATACCTATGTAGGCTCAGGATCTGCGGATTGGTGGCTGCACATATATGTCTCATGTTATTGGCTCACCCAATACGTTAAGCTAGCTCCCAATAGTGTATTGCTGCTTCTTCAACAAATCATACCTAGAGAATGAAGCAAATTAGATTATAGAAGTAAATTGGAAAGCTGCTTAAAATTGTATTCTCTGTCTGAATCATGAAAAAAATGTTTCATGCCCCTTTAAGGGGAGTGACGTAAAGGGATAGTAAAGTCAAATCTTAACTTTTATGATTCAGGCAGATCATGCAGTTTTAAACAACTTTCCAATTTACGTATATTATCTAATTTGTTTAGTTGTCTTTGTATCCTTTGCTGAAAATACCTAGGTAGGCTAAGGAGCAATAATGCACTACTGGGAGCTAGGTAGTAATTGGTGGAGACAATATGACTAACCTAAATTATTGTGTGTGTGTAAGTATATATACTGTATATATATATATATATATATATATATATATATATATATATATATATATATATATATCTTTAACTAAACACATTGAATTTTGTTTTGTAATTTTCCTCATGGGCTTTGAACCCAGGCTTGGCTGTGGTTAACTGCCTGAGTCCCTGAAAGCTGTACAGCTGTCTGTGAGTGCTAGTGAGCACCTAGGGCAGTGAGCTTTGCAGGGTCATGGAGTGTGTACCCAGTCCAGTTTCAGAGTGTAGTTCATTTCCATGTTTTATCTATCTATCTACTGTATGAGTCATATACACACACATATTTATATATATACATCCCAAGGAGGCTTGTTTGAAAAGCAGAAACAAGGATAAGTGTTAAGATCAAGTCTTTGCAACACCTGGCAGTCCAAATGACAACAAGTAGAACTGGTGGTAAAAATATAATAAATGAATTCAAGAACACCTGTGCTACACATATGTCTGCTCTGAAGAATAATAAGGATTATATTTTAGATAGATATATAGGCAGAACAGAAGGGTTTTGTGGTTTCTTCTCTGATGACAAGATGTATATCCCCCCTGTTGATGATTTCATGCATAAGTCTGGGTTTGTTATTTAGATTGTATGAGCAATACTAAGCTAGCGTCCTGGGACATCCTGTGTTGTCACTGATGTCAGAGAGTTTCTCAGAGGATTAAAGATATCTCCCACATTCTTTGAGCATAATCTTTTAATTCTGAAACATGTTACTGACTTGTTCACTGTGTTTTCATTTGCATATTGTAGCTTGGAGGATATATACATATGCCATTCCTCATTGGCTGATATTTTAAATGCACAGTGACTGGCAATGGCGATACTAGGGAACTACTGGAGGGAGCTACTCACCCCCAATTCAATGGTGCCAACTGTCTTCAATTTGCAAGTTAGCAAGAATCATTTTACATTGCAGAGCAAAGAAAGAGGTAAAGAATGGAAACATGAATAAAAAAAAAAAAGTAAGGCTAGACAGGTAGCAGTAGATTGGGTCGCCCACTAGTGTGCTCTGCACCCTTGGTTTTTAGCTTTGTGATCAACATTCAGTTTTATAGCCTAGAACCAACCTTGAAGCCTCAGGGCTGATAGAGAAACAATCTGCCAGGTACAAACAACAGCTCAGTAGCTTGTTCTATGGTCCAGTTACCTCCTGGAAGTAGCTTATTTTGGCTCAACTGTGCATTTCACATGGGAGAACTTTCCTGACGTATATCAGCGTGATCCTGCCTATCAAGCTCAGTCCTGCCTATCAAGGTCAGTCCTGCCTATCAAGGTCAGTCCTGCCTATCACGCTCAGTCCTGCCTATCAAGCTCAGTCCTGCCTATCAAGCTCAGTCCTGCCCTGAAATACCAGGTCATTCTTTTCTGAACAAGGGAAATGGCAACCCCAGACAATCATGTCAGCCTTGTCAGTGAGGTGCAGTCATATCTCTCTATGCACATTGGTCAAGGAGTCCACGTCTGGTTTCCACCATTACCCTTAGGGAGACTTTTCCCAGGGTAATAATACAAATACATGTATGTATTTGACTTTATTTATGTGTTTAACCCTTTAGCTCTAATTAAGTATGTAATGAGCAAATTTGAAGATTAATGATAGAAAATTACATAAAAATAGGTAAACAAACAATTAATATCTTAAAAATGTGTCTATTTTTTATGTTCATGTTAATAAAGTTTAGCAGGATTTTTTTTTCTTCAGAAAGTGATCAATAAAAACTTTACATTAGTATTGAATGGACTGTAGTAGATTCAACAGTATCTCTTACATGTGTTACTTTATGTAAAGAGTAAAAATAAGGGGGCATAGTTACTGCTGCCCCATAACTTGTCCGCTGCTCTGAGGCCGCGGACAGAAATCAACCCGATGGAATACGATCGGGTTGATTGACACCCCCTGCTAGCGGCCAATTGGCCGCAAATCTGCAGGGGGCGGCATTTCACCAGCTCATTGCACCTGCTGGTGCAATGATAAATGCCAACATCGTATGCTGTCGGCATTTATCGATGTGCCTACGGACATGATACGTTACTTTGTATCATGTCCGCTGTCACATTGATAAATATGCCCCAAGGTGTTGAAGGAAACCGGCAGAAGTGTTAAGGATAAATATGGAAAATGTCTTGTGACATATGGGCAGCTTAATCTTGAGAAATAATTCCAAACAAGTTTTTTTTATAGAATGAGGAATAGAGGTGCTTTTAGGTGGTTCTCTAAAATCAAACACTTTATTTATATTCTGAAACAAAAAATGTGCTGTCCATTTAAGATTAAATTTGCAATATTTAGAAAATAATGAGTACTACACAAAAAGGCCATGATATATATCTATGTGTTGTTTTTTTAAAATTCTACATCTGTTTCAAGTGGCATTTTTGTCAAGTGCCATTTCATTGTCTTTTGATTATGCACTTGTTGATTATGAAGTTGCACTGTATTTATTGGTCCTTTAAGCATGAAGTACATTAATGGAATTTGTGTAAAAAAAAAATAACAATCACTAACAAAACTATTTTAAAGCTAACCAATATACACATTTTTTTGTAAACTTGTTCAGATAAGTACTGTTGCTTCTTTGTTAAATAAATACATAAAAACAATATTGATTGGATGTACTAATCATGCACGTTTGGTATGATCACTGTTTTTTATTGTTCAAAGTGTTCCAGAATTCCGTAACAGCCATGATTTCTTGACTGTCTCTGCTGTAAAATTTACAATTGAAAGGTGTAACAATAATAGAAGCTATTAAAATCCCTGCTGTAACCTGCTGTGACTCTGCGAACAAAGCCCGTGCTGTGGCACCAGATATGCTGTATCATAAGGTCGTATTTGATATATGTCTAAAGTTTCAAAGTATGTGTAACTCCATTCCTAAGATTGCCGTGAAGGTATTCACAATTATCCACGATGTTCTCCCTTCCAGCTAAATTGGGATTCTAACAAAGACAAAATGATAGCTGTTCCAGCCAGCAGGCAAGACTGCTAAAGAGAATGGCTGCAATTAAAAGAAAAAGCTTTCCCTTTGGTCATAGCAGAAAACCATAAATCTTTGCTAAATCAATGTGTATTTCCAGGGGCTCTTTCTTTTTTTTTTTTAAAACAGAAAAGCATACTCGTAGAAAAAAAATAGAGTCACCCTCTGGTCTATACTCAGCTTTCTGAGGAGCGAAATACGGTCCTCTCTATAAGGGCCAGATTCACTAAACAACTCTGCTATGCGAGATTAAAGTGATGGTAAATTTCAGATGATAAGAATGTTGCAATGAAAAATGTATTAGTTTGGAAGTAAAACCACATAATTTTTTTTTGGTTTAATTTTCTTTTTATTGAGGAAGCAATATCACACGGTTACATACATGACGAGCAAGAATACAGAAAAATATCTCAAAATTGACAGTATAGTAGACACTACTTCATGATGAAACAATACATAGCAATCCTAACGGCCAAACGTTTCTGCTCCTCATTAAATTTTAGAATTACGTTGTGTCTTCAATGACAGCCAGATCCACTGGTGGGATCATACTCTTAAAGTTCAAGGATGGCACTTCGATTAATCATAGGTAGTGTCAATTATCAACATACACAGTAAACTAAGAGAAGAGTTATATCAAACATTCTTCAGATATCATTACAAGTATAATAAGATGCTAACAATGAGCATTCTATAATTGAGATTGCACTAATAAAACTATCAGATCAGATCGTATTTTAGGGATCAGGGAATGCATAGCAAACTTATATAAACAACCTATTTAAAAGTAATAAAGAACAGATGAATAGACACCACAATACTTTTTTTATGGTTGGGGCCCGTAGAGCCTTTAGATATATATGTGGGAGAAAACGTAAATCTCCTCCTCGGGCTGGGCAGAGACTACAAAACTCTGCCAGAAAACGGGAATGCAGGGAAAAATGTACTTATCCTATAACGCATAGAAAGGTGAGTTTTAACTCGAATTGGAAAACCATTGATATAGGCATCTCCTCATGCTAGGCATTTATATATTGCTAAGGCTAAATATAAGAGAATGAATTAAGCAAAATGTCTTTCCATAGCATAGACTCATACACTATCGAGAAAAAGTGTATATAAATTATAACGCAAAAGTGAGAGCGGCACCCATCATATGTGAAATTAAATGACTTCATATAGTGAAAAGCATAAGAAAAAGCAGGACTCGTTAAGGATGGGGTATAAAACTCTATAGGGGAATAATTCTAAACTAGTTGTACAGATTGTTTCTTATGGAGACCAATAAAATTTCCAGCTGTGAGCCCATCCTGACAAACAATGCGTTTATGGTAAGGCAGCAAATAGAAAGCAAAATGAATGGCAAAAATAGCAAGATAGATTGAGACCCCAGCAATGGTATCAAGACATAAACATTCCCCATTATCAATGGAGATACTGAGTTACAGACACATGCTCTGGGGAAACTGCTATTTGCAAGAATAAAAGCTTTTACTAGATATATATCCCACAAAAAAATATATGCGTTAATAACTAACAGCTTGTCATCATAAATTGGGTCTCATAAGTCGATTCTTTCAGGCTAGAAAGCCGTCATTTAAGGGTATGAGGCCAAGGTACTCGAAGTCAACTCACATCAATAAAAACAGTTTTACCCTTTGCCAGTTCTGCCAAAACAAGCCAGCATCTGCCAAGCTCCCAGTTTTGCGGCCTTCTTCCGGATCGGCGCCTCTTCAACTGCCTTAAATCTGCTATTTTTAAATAGATTTGTCACCATATGCTGTCTGCTAGATTCCCTTAAATTTACCATTTATAACAGAATGTTTGTAAGTGAAGTGAACTCGAAAAACTTAATTTTAAGGGTAAAGTACACGGAGCTCTGTACCCTTGTGACTGCTTAGCTCGGCGGTTGGCTCCACCCCCCATAATTATTTTTTTTAAATGGTATTGTCTGTTCCTCCACCCCCTTTCATTTTCAATTTTGGCTGGGCTGTGTTGTATAGAGCAGTCCCACCCACTCTCTACATAGGCTTTCTAAGGGCTTTAAAGGGGCTGGATTTCAAGATTGTCATATGACACACATGTTGATTGGATGTTCGCTGGAATTATCATAAAAAGAAAAACAGCTAATTCAAGTGGGCCAGCATAACATTGCAATAGAAGCATTACTATATGAACTAATTTGACCCTTTCACAGATGGATTCAAAACAAAAAAAATGTACACATATACGTTTTTAATGGCAAATATTACATATATGGCATTTGATTAGTTACAGTTTACCATCACTTTAAAGGGACAGTCTACAATAGAATTTTTATTGTTTTAAAAGATACATAATCCCTTTATTACCCATTCCCCAGTTTTGCATAACCAACACAGTTATATTAATACGTTTTACCTCTGTGATTACCTTGTATCTAGGAACCTTCTGACAACCCCCTGATCACATGACTGTGACTATGTATTATCTATTGACTTGCATTTAGCATTGTGTTGTGCTAAATCTTAAATAACTTTCTGTGCCTGAACACAGTTTTATCTATATGGCCCACGTGAACTATCAAGTCTTTTGTTGTGAAAACCAATTTAAAAAGCACCTCATTAGCATATGAGCCTACCTAGGTTTAGTTTCAACTAAGGATACCAAGAGGAAAAAAAGCAAATTTGATGATAAAAGTAAATTGGAAAGTTAATTAAAATGACATGCTATATCTGAATAATGAAAGTTTAATTTTGACTAGACTGTCCCTTTAAGTCTCAAAACATTTTAGAAGTTATTAGCTTGAAAGTGCTTTATGCAGGGTTCTGTGTGTGAAGGGTTCTGTGTTTCAAAAACAAAGACAAGGCATGACTACAGGGAGTGCAGAATTATTAGGCAAGTTGTATTTTTGAGGATTAATTTTATTATTGAACAACAACCATGTTCTCAATGAACCCAAAAAACTCATTAATATCAAAGCTGAATAGTTTTGGAAGTAGTTTTTGTTTGTTTTTAGTTATTTAGCTATTTTAGGGGGATATCTGTGTGTGCAGGTGACTATTACTGTGCATAATTATTAGGCAACTTAACAAAAAACAAATATATACCCATTTCAATTATTTATTTTTACCAGTGAAACCAATATAACATCTCAACATTCACAAATATACATTTCTGACATTCAAAAACAAAACAAAAACAAATCAGTGACCAATATAGCCACCTTTCTTTGCAAGGACACTCAAAAGCCTGCCATCCATGGATTCTGTCAGTGTTTTGATCTGTTCACCATCAACATTGCGTGCAGCAGCAACCACAGCCTCCCAGACACTGTTCAGAGAGGTGTACTGTTTTCCCTCCTTGTAAATCTCACATTTGATGATGGACCACAGGTTCTCAATGGGGTTCAGATCAGGTGAACAAGGAGGCCATGTCATTAGATTTTCTTCTTTTATACCATTTCTTGCCAGCCACGCTGTGGAGTACTTGGACGCGTGTGATGGAGCATTGTCCTGCATGAAAATCATGTTTTTCTTGAAGGATGCAGACTTCTTCCTGTACCACTGCTTGAAGAAGGTGTCTTCCAGAAACTGGCAGTAGGACTGGGAGTTGAGCTTGACTCCATCCTCAACCCAAAAAGGCCCCACAAGCTCATCTTTGATGATACCAGCCCAAACCAGTACTCCACCTCCACCTTGCTGGCGTCTGAGTCAGACTGGAGCTCTCTGCCCTTTACCAATCCAGCCACGGGCCCATCTATCTGGCCCATCAAGACTCACTCTCATTTCATCAGTCCATAAAACCTTAGAAAAATCAGTCTTGAGATATTTCTTCGCCCAGTCTTGACGTTTCAGCTTGTGTGTCTTGTTCAGTGGTGGTCATCTTTCAGCCTATCTTACCTTGGCCATGTCTCTGAGTATTGCACACCTTGTGCTTTTGGGCACTCCAGTGATGTTGCAGCTCTGAAATATGGCCAAACTGGTGGCAAGTGGCATCTTGGCAGCGGCACGCTTGACTTTTATCAGTTCATGGGCAGTTATTTTGCGCCTTGGTTTTTCCACACGCTTCTTGCGACCCTGTTGACTATTTTGAATGAAACGCTTGATTGTTCGATGATCACGCTTCAGAAGCTTTGCAATTTTAAGAGTGCTGCATCCCTCTGCAAGATATCTCACTATTTTTGACTTTTCTGAGTTCTTCTTTTGACCCATTTTGCCAAAGGAAAGGAAGTTGCCTAATAATTATGCACACCTGATATAGGGTGTTGATGTCATTTGACCACACCCCTTCTCATTACAGAGATGCACATCACCTAATATGCTTAATTGGTAGTAGGCTTTCGAGCCTATACAGCTTGGAGTAAGACAACATGCATAAAGAGGATGATGTGGTCAAAATACTCATTTGCCTAATAATTCTGCACTCCCTGTATAGGAAAAAATGAGTTAAACATTTAAATGAAACTTCATATCTTATAAATTGCAAGCTCTCTAGAACACAGAGGCCTCTAATTCTTCTGTTGTGGTGTGTGTATCCATGCCATGTCTTTATTAAAGGGACATTGAACGCTAAATAAATTATAGAATGATATATTCAAAGCAAAGATTATCCTGGGAGTTATATTCAAATATATTTTTAAAAATTGTATTAGTTAACTATTAAAAAAATACATTTAAAATTCTAGTGTCCGTAAAGTTAAGACCGCCATGTTGTAATCTAGATTCCCTTCTTTGCTGGGGCCAATCAGTTATAGATGGGTAACTATAGATGGGTGCAACCAATGACTGTGTGCAATACAACAGTATTAAGTCTGGAGTATGCCCTTCCACTTTTAAAGAGGAATGCAAAACCCACACTTTTCAAAATTAATTTACAGATAACCCCCTTTTTTTGCTGTTTCAATTTGCGCCGTTTAAACAATAGCGTCTGTTCCAAGTGATCATGTGACCACTATAGAGGAAGTTGTTCTACAGGCTTCTTAGCTGAAAACAAAAGATATGTAGAAGAGTTTTTAACACCTGCATTTATAGTACAGCACTGTTATACTGTGTACAGCACTGTTATACTGTGTACAGCACATGAGAGTAGTGTGCCATTTGTTTGCTTTCTTAAAGGGTATTGAACTGTAAAAAAAAATGCAAAAGAGCAGTAACAAATTAAAAATATTTTTCTGTGCTGTCCTTTTTTTTTTTATATTGGAGCTATCAGGACATGTATGTGTGTACATGTTACATTTTTTTTTTTTTAAAATGTCCTTTTTATATGCAGCAAATTAAAAAATGTCTGCTCACTGTCTGATAAACAGAACTCCCAACTGCCTCAAAAGCAAAAAAACTATTTTTATATTGCTGTCTCTACATTTACAGTATTCATTTCAAGGCTTTAAATATATTATATAATAACACATATAATATATATTAAGTTATAATATAATATTACATTACTAATGTCAATTTGAAGAGGGACCTGAAACCTTTACACATTTTTTTTACAACTATTACTACAGGAACAGAACGCCGGCATAAACTGAGGGCTACCTGTATATTGCAAGATTATTTTTTTACTACGTTTAAAGAAACAAAGTGTTTAATGTCCCTTTAATTGTATCCTCTGTTACTCCACTACACATTGCAGACAATAATACAAATAATAATAATATGCTTAAAGAAATTAATTGTTTGGATACAATTCTATTCAAAACTAATATTATGCCTTTTAAGGGGTATTAATTGTATTCCCTGTATACATTTTACTTATGTATATTAAAAAAGTATGTAATGCCCTTTTTACTAGAGTTTCTTGTATCTTTTGTTAAATATCCAGGTCAGCTCTGGAGAATGCACATATCTGGAACACTATATGACAGCAGTTTTGCTTCCTTGTTTTTCTGTTTTACACTTTCAGCACTAGATGGCAGCATTGTATATTGCTCAAAGTATAATAATTATCACTTTAACAAAGAATACCAAGAATACATTTGATAATAGAAGTAAATTGAATTATAAACGAAAATTGTGGGTTTCATGTCCCTTTAATCCACTGACTGGTGATTATTAGTAAAAGGTTGAAACTAAGACAAATGCTTTTGGGTTATGTCTCACACCATTGATAATAGTTACTAGTACCAGGGTAGTCACAGCTCTGTTTTAACAACAAAACTGAATTTAGAAAGGCAATGCCTTTAGTAGAGGGGACCTTGTATAATCTGTTGCATTTGCACTTATCTTAAAGGGCAGTAAACACCTTAAAATGTAATATAAAAGGTTTAGTTATAGTTGTGCCAAGTACGGGCACGAAACGCTAGAATATGTTGCCTACATGTACCTAACTTTTATCTGCTTTATTTTAAACTTACGGTGCCTGTCGTGTGCAGCCGTTTCCCTTTCCTGTTAGTTATAGTTGTAGTAAAATAATTTTGCACTATACTTTTACTATTTATTTGCCCTCTTTTCATGTATTTTAACTCTGAAAAAATATGGATTTTCTCATCCTCAGACCTGGAAAAGCACGCTGCAGAATTATCAAGGCTAACCCTACTACATATCATACACTAAAAATATACAGAGTGTCCACCGCACCTTGTCCTAAAATCACTCCTTTATTGGGAGTGGACAGTTTAAAAAACATGCAACATTTTGGGCCATTCAGTCCTTAATCCTGCGCTGAAAGGTCAGAAAAGTTGCATCTTTTTTAAACTGTCTCAAAAATGGAGTGATTTTAAGACAAAAACTTGTGGAGATTCTTGTAGAAAACCTTAGTATTCAACATCACATCTACTACATTGTTGCTGAGAGGTATTGTGTGTCTTTGGTACATATCCTTCTCTAATTAGATTTAACAGATAACATCTGCAAAACCCTGCATTTTAGACTAGCAATATGGAAGTGGTTAGCCTTGTTGTCTGCAGACTAAAGCCCAGATTGGCTCTTCCAAATAAGGCAAATGGTGGGTGGAGCTTGGTTACTGAAATACAGATGCAACTAACAAGATTTCATTTAATTTGTTTTAAAAATGTTTAGACTTGACTATTCTATATCAAAACAACAGACATATCTGATAATTACAAGTGGTGTATTGTCCTTTTAAATATCCAGATTGGCGTCTACTGATACTTTAGATTACAGCAAATTCAAATCTTATTTTTGTTACTTTAGAATGCTTAAATTCAGTAACTTCCCATCATTATGATATTATTCCATCGGATCTCTAAATGGCATGCAAATACAATTCATTGTTAATGAGCATGCTGTCAGAGTTAGTTTTGAAGTATAGCTATGAAGTCAGACTATTCCCCTGTGAGACACAAGCCCACATATTTATTTTTATTATTGTGCAAATTATTTTAGCAGTCGTTGTAATTCCATTTCTTATATTTGTAATATTTATTATTGTTTACCATCTTTTCGTTCATTCTTTTTTTTTTTTTTTCAGATTTTCAGATGATAAAAATGAATTTGCTGTAACAGGCTAAGAAAAAAAATGAGCCTTATTTGTGCAATGTTTGAGCAGTTGTTTAGTGTTATTCAGCATTTTCTTTGCATATTTATTTTTGGATAATCAAAAAAACAGCCCTGATCTTCAAGAGAATGAGAAAACATAAATATATTCCACACATATTAAAGTTACTTATTGTTTTGCATTCAAAGTATGATATTAAACCAGTGGAAATAGAGGTACTGTTGATATCTTAGAGTCTAAAGATGTTTGCCTTTGACATCACATAAGATTCATGGGTTCGAATAGCAGTGTGCTCTCTAGGACCTATTTAACGGGCACACTGATCAGATGATTTTACTGACAACCTAGCTAAAACTCAAGACCTATTATTAAATTGATTTATGTTGAATTATGCTATTAATTTGTACTTTGGATAGTTTATGTAACATTTATAAATAAAAGAAAATATAATATTGTGAAGTATTAATCTGCCCCCGACAGGATACATCATAATTCGCCTTGGCTGGCAGAAGTTTCTGTGGAGAACACAGAATAGTTTTAGTTGCAAATTAGCAGCATTTTGAAATGTTGATTGAGTTGTATAACTGAGGTATTCAGCAAGCGCTATCCAGGGTGCTGAATCAAAATGGACCGGCTCCTTAGCTTAGATTCCTGCTTTTTCAAATAGGGAACAAGAAAAAGTAGGAAAAACATTAGGGTATAAATGGTGCTAGAAGAATAAAATAAATAATAGGGGACCGCCGATAGACAAGAAAAAACGGGCAGGGGCCGTGGACTCTCCCTATCCAGAAGGAAAGAAATTTATCTGGTAAACATAAGTTATGTTTTCCATCCTAAGATAGGGAGAGTCCACAACTTCATTCCTTACTGTTGTCCCGCTGTCTCGTAAGCTAAGTGGATGACACTCCTTAACCAAAAAGATAGGGAATTCGAAGTAGCCTTCTGCCCCTTATGCTTCCCCGAATAGACAACAAACAAAGAGGAAGATTGTCTAAACTCCTTAGAAGCCTGAAGATAGAACTTCAAGGCGTGAACCATATCCAAATTGTAAACGTTCCTTCGATGAAGAAGGATTAGGACACAAGGAAGGAACCACAATCTCCTGATTGATGTTGCGATCTGACACAACCTTAGGAAGAAAACCTAATTTAGTATGTAAAACTGCCTTATCTGCATGAAAAATCAGATAAGGGGGCTCACATTGCAAAGCAGAGATCTCAGAAGCTCTGCACGCAGAGGCAATAGCCAATAAAAAGAGAACCTTCCAAGATAACAATTTAATGTCAATGGAATGCAGAGGCTCAAACAGAACCTGTTGCAAAAGATTGGAACATGAACATGAAGGTAAGCGTCCTTCAGATCTATAGTGGTCATAAACTGGCCTTCCTGAATTGAAGGAAGGATGTACCTTATCATCTCCATCTTTAAGGAACGATCCGATCCCGGATTGGGGGTCGCCCCTTCATGCCGATTTGTTTTTGGTGTGCTTCTTATACTGCTTGGATTTACTCCAGGACTGAGCTGGCTTCCAAGTATTCTTGGGTTGCTCTGGCTTGGAGGAAGATTGTTGTTGTTGGGATTTATCAGAACAAAAGGAACGAAAATTAGAAGATTGTCGTCCCTTAGACTTGTTCTTCTTATCTTATCTTGCTGTAGGAAGGCACCCTGGACCAAATAAAATCTTTACCTTGAAGGGAAGAGAAAGGAGGCTGGACTTAGAAGTTATATCCACAGATCAAGACTTCAACTAGAGCACCCGGCGGGCTAGGACTGCAAAGCGAGAGGGCTTTGTATTTAGGCGAATAATGTGCATGTTCGCATCACAGATAAAAGAATTAGCAATTTTCAGAACTTTAATTCTATCTTGAATATCCTCGAGGGGAGACTCCACCTCAATGAGTTCTGACAAAGATTTGCACCAGTAGGTAGCCGCTCCAGCAACCGCGTCAACTGCAGCCGCCAGTTGAAACAAAAATGTTGAAACATCTTTCTCAGAAAGATTTCCATTTTCTTATCCATCGGCTCTCTGAACGAAGAACTATCCTCAAGAGGTATAGTAGTACATTTAGCAAGCATAAAGATAGCACCATCCACCTTAGGAATGGAACCCCACAAATCCAGTTGAGAATCCGGGATCGGGAATAACTTTTTAAAAGTAGACAAGGGGGAAAAGGAAGAACCAATTATTTCCCATTCGATCTTAATAATGTTTGCCATCTTAACCGGCACAGGAAAAGTCAAAGGAACTTTCCTGTCTTCATAAACTCTGTCAAATTGAGGTATCATAGGTTCTTCAGGCAGCGCGGCCTCTGGAACCTCTAACGTAGACAGAACCTCCTTTAATAAAAAAATGCAAGTGCTCAATTTTAAATCTAAAGGACGGTTCCTCCGCAGCAGGAGGCTTAGACGCTAAGGACTCCGACCCAGAAAGTTCACCATCTGAAGCTACAGAGGTTAACTCATCATCAGACAACTGAGACATAATAGCTAAATCCGATAAATATTTAGATGACTCCGGGTCAGGAGAGCTATGTTTAACCTTTCTCTTGCGTTTGTTAGAGCGAGGTAATACACTGAGTGCCGCAGACACCGCCGTTTGTAACTGCGCGGCAAAGTCTGTAGGAAGAAGGCCCCCTCCGGATGGAGGATTAGATGTGCTATGGGGAACTGCATGTGGAATGGATAATGTAGCAGGGGTAGTAATCTCACAGGATCCTGAGAGGTAGATGGCTCAGAGGGACTAAGAGCCTTAGCAGGCTTGTCTCCCTTCTTAGACTTTATAATGGCATTAAGGCATGTGGAACATAATTGAGTGGGCAGGAAAACCACAGCCTCCTTACAATATAAACAGGTATGTTTTAGTACAGAAGGAGTACCTTCTAACATGTCAGAGTCCTCCATAGCTCAGGTTATACCCACAGAAGGACACAAATAAAAACATTTTTATTATAGAAAACTGCACCTTTATACTCCCAATGGCTGGGGAACTCACCACCTCCTAGAGGAAACGCTCTCCTCAGGTTCAAGTCTGAGCCGGAATGAAGGAAATGAACATAGACCACACCCGGTCACATGGAGTGCAAGACAGTACTTCCCCTGTTATTACAAGTACTGTACAGCAAGTAATAGGAGCTGTGCAGCACTTTTAAAAACGAAAGTGAAACTTAAAAGTGAAACCTTTTTCTTCCAGCCAAAAACACACAGTCTATCAGCCCAGGAAAAAATCACACAAAGCAGCATGTAAATAATTAAGACACTGATTAATTAACCCCAACAGTTCAATAAACCCCCTTCAGAGGATATTAACCCTGGATCCTATCAAGGTATAAAGGAGCCACACTGTGACCCTGTTATAGCATTTTATGTGTAAAAATTGAAACATTCTTACCTCCACGATCCATGGTGTGGAACAGAACACAGCCTCTCAAGTGTGACAGTCTTATAGCAGCGCTTCTGACATGGACTTGAGTGAGAGAAAGCAGGCAGTGAAACTCGTCAACACTGATTGCTTAGGAGCTGTTGTTAGCAGTAGTCTGGATGGTTTCACAGAAAAACTTTCTCTGCATCTCCAGACTCTAACTTTCTAACTATCACTGAGAGGTTGACATTACTATTTAAAATTCCAGTCCTATCTCGAAGGGCAGATACCCCTTTTCAGGACTCTACGAATCTTCTGACACTTCTCTGCCACCTCCTAACGTGACAAAAGGCAAAGAATGACTGGGGTAATGAGGAAGTGGGAGGGATATTTAAGCCTTTGGCTGGGGTTTCTTTGCCTCCTCCTAGTGGCCAAGTGTTGCATTCCCAACAGTAAGGAATGAAGCCGTAGATTCTCCCTATCTTAGGAAGGAAATTGGGTTTAGTATCCCTTTAAGTTTAAGCAACTGCTTAGTGCTTTTTTTTATTACAACAATGAAACAGATTGTTAAACATCCCTTTACATTAGGTTTTTTTTTTTTACATTGTTTTATTAATGATTAAATAACTGAAATGATTTTTGATTGTCATGGAAAAAGAACTAGATTTTAGCTTTTGTTTTATGCTAAATAAGCAACCTGGAAGAAATAGGCTAGCAGAGAGTCAAAATACACCAAGTTTACCCAATTTGTATTATAAAGAGTAAGACAGATAACATTTTAAAGATAACTTCATGTAATCACTGGTGAATCAATAAGTAAACCAGGTATTTAGATTTCCAGGCCTCATAGATAAATATTGTCTAACCATGATGTAAACCATCCGAGATAACTGGAGCTAGCCATTGTGCTGAATTATGAATTTCTAAAACTGTATTAGACTGTGGCACTATCGGCCATTCAAATTTTTCCCACGTCACACCTGTGTTCTTAATATTATAAAATTTTACAGTTTACAATACACTGACTAAATTTAAATTATATGAAAAATGTATTTTATAGTAAGACATAAAAAAAATGAAAAATTTGATACCAATGAAAGTGATGTTGAGATGTCCTTTTTATTTACTTGGCACCATTAAAGAATCTCATCACATACAAAACATTGCACCTCATACCATTTATATTAATCCTATATGATTGTAAGTCGGACTCTCGTGTCAAACCACAATAACTAATCATGGTAATCTAAACAGCCTATGGCACTTAATGATATAATCATCGTAGTATTAGTGGTGGTTGACTGGTGACAATTTATTTTAGAATTTTCAGTAAAGCAGACCAATGTTACTTAACTATCTGCTTGGCAAATTGTTTTTTATACAAAAATAATTATATGAATAGGGGAAAACATTGAACTAGACAACACAGTAGGATAGGATCCCATATTTTGACTCTTTAAAACATGCTGCATTAAAGGGCCATAATACCCAAATATTTAAACACTTGAAAGTGATGCAGCATAGCTGTAATAAGCTGACTAGAAAATATCACCTGAACATCTCTATGTAAGAAGAAATATATTTTACCTCAAAAGTTCCTCAGTAGCCACATCCCATTGTAAAGGACTTCTAAGCAGCAAATCAGAATGTCTGTCCCGGGACAGCGGAAGGAGCGAGCTTACGTGCACTGTCATCTTATTTCCCTATTCAGTGCAGTTCATTTCTTCATTTTTTTATTTTTTTACCTGCAGCTGGGCAGCAGCTGAGTATAACTTTTTACACAGAACTTACTCTACTGAGCTGAGGAGATTGTGAGGTAAAATATCTTCCTTTTTTGCATAGAGATGCTCAGGTGATATTTTCCTGTCAGCTTTTTACACAATTATCATGCATCAGTTTTAAGTGATTTAGCATATGAGTATTATGTCCCTTTAAATTAAACAGATACAGAACCCACATTTTTTCTTTCATGATTCAGATAGAGCATGCAATTTTAAGCAACATTCTAATTTACTCCTATTATCATTTCTTAGTTCTATTGGTATCTTTATTTGAAAAAGCTGGAATGTAAGTATTGGAGCCAGCCGGTGCTACACCAAAGAATGGGCCGGCTTGTAAGCTTACACTCCTGCTTTTTTAAATAAAGAGAAAAAAAAGAAATATTGATAATAGGATTGATTAAAATGACATACTCTCTGAATCATGAAAGAAAAACAATTGGTTCAGTATCCCTTTCATTTTAAAATAATTAACGATAAAAAGACTGCAATAAACAACACGTAAACATCCTAAACAGTCTTAATGTAAAACAAAAAACTGCATAGGATAAGAGAGAATAAATAGTTATCTAAATAAAGTTTTTGATGCATGGTATGAAAGAAATCATACAGTAATGTATTAATGGTAAATAAAAGATACTGGCTTCCTCTATAATGAAACATAATATTGCACTATATGCACTGATGTCTGAGCTTTTTGTCAGTAATCAAATGTTGGGTTTTTTTGTAGTTCAAATTTTCAGTAAAGTTTGGAGAGACATTGGTGAGAAGGTACTAAGAGAAGAGAAAAACTTTTCTCCAAATGAAACAAAACTTCACAGTCTGTTGCTCTAAAGTACTGTACTGTGCATCTTAATAGAGACAATTGACTTCCAGTTCAAAAAAAATATTTAAAGCTATTTTTATTTATACATGATACATATCTGCAAGTAAGAACTGCATTGCATAATATCTGCAAACAAAATAAAACTAAAAAATTGCATAGTTTTACAGCTCATGGACATATCCCTTGGAAAACTAATTGAGTTAATCTTTTCTCATTTGCTGTGGCCAATTAGGTACAGGTATACATTAGCTCAGGGACTGATCAAGCAATCACTATATAGCAGGATTAAGGTTCAGAACCCATAAGGATCTAGCAAAAATTGCACAGCTTTACAGCTCAGGAAGATACCCCTTGAAAAACCTCCTGAGTTTATCTTATTTAATTTCCTGTCATAAAATAGGGCCAAGTATAAATGAGCCACTGATCAAGCATTCACTGTGTAGCAGGTTTAAAAGGACATTGTACACTAGATTTTTATTTGCATAAATGTTTTGCAGATGATCTATTTATATAGCCCATCTAGGAGTGTTTGTGTAACAATGTATAGTTGTGCTTATTTTTTAATAACAATTTGGTGATTTTCAGACTCTTAACCAAGCCCCAAAATATCAGATGTAGACCCAAGTCGCCATATACACCTACTGTTCTCGTTTGTGTAATGGGTCTTTTCATTTGCAAGGAAGGGGGAATAGTGTCTGCTCTTCCAGCTTTCTCAGCCCCTTTCACTGGGTGTCCCAGCCTAACGTCATCAACTGTGCTAAACTAGGAGCTTCTAAGTAAGTTTTTTAAAGGTTTTATACTGGATGTTTAGATCATTATCTCTGCATATTCTTCTTTATATTAGTGTCTATTACATGCAGTTATATGAAAACTGGTGTACACTGTCCTTTTAAGGCTAAAAATCTTGCCTGTAGAAAAAAATAAAATTTTGCTGACTTAAGTTACATGAATAAAAATATAATAAAAAATGTCTAATTTTAGTTTCTTTGAGGACTACACTGGTGTTTCCTGCTATAGTTTTTTTTATTGTATTGGTGGCTACACACATATGTGTTCAGCTAGCTCACAGTAGTGCACTGCTGCACCGGAGATTACTTTACAGGGGTTAAACACATATATATACGCCAGTAACATAAGATCACTCATTTTCTTTATTTTATGGCCCTTTAATCATAATTGTGGTACATTTACTAAACGGATTTCCGTTAATCATAAAAATAATATTGTTGGGTAAAGATTGGTAACACAAAAAAATAACATAATTAGAAATATATATTTTTATGTACTTGTGAAAAAAAAAAATTCTGATTGCTAGTAATTTAACACCCTTGTCTGTGATCTGAGAAATATACCCTGCATCAAACATCATGTGAATTCATTTACAAGATTTCTATGTGTTAGCGTGAACATATGGCATTTAACTGCCAGCTCGCAAATCTGTGAATCTCTGCTGCTTAGCATAAGCAGAATGTAATGTCCAGATCTTAAGTGAGATAACTATTATCTCTTGGGTATTTTTAATTTTGTAAAGACAACGTTTAATTTCATCCTTGCTACTGAACCTAAATTTCTTCTTTTAGGATTCAGACAAAGCAGGCAATTTTAAGCAACTTTCTAATGTATTCCTATTATCAATTATTCTTCATTCTCTTTGTATAATTATTTGAAAAAGCAGCAATATAAGCTTACGAGATGCCCATCTTTGGTTCAGCACCTGGGTAGCACTTGCTGATTGGTGGCTAAATGTAGCCACCAATCAGCAAGCGCTACCCAGGTGCTGAACTAAAAATGGGCCGGCTTTTAAGCTTTTATTCCTGCTTTTTCAAATAAAGATACCAGGAGAACAAAGAAAAATTGATAATAGGAATACATTAGAAAGTTGCTTAAAACTGCCTGCTTTGTCTTAATCATAAAAGAAGAAATTTGGGTTCAGTAACCCTTTAATATTACTAGTACTAATTACAAATAGTAATAGCATTATGCACATTTTTATTATTTAGTTTCTTGTGTTATAAAAAATATAGTGACCTTTGAAAAAACAAATACATATAGCCTAAAATTTCAATTTATTTCAGTTATCAAATGTACTTATTTCTCTTGGTATCCTTTGTTGAAAAGCAGGTAGGTAGACTCTAGACGTGTGCACATGTCTGGAGAACTATATAGCAGCAGTTTTGCAAGAATGCTTTTAACAATGTTATACATCTGCAAGACCACTAGATGGTAGCAATGTCTTCTGCCATATAGAGCTTCAAACATGTGCACAATACCCAATAGCATGAAAAAAAACATTTTGGATGTCATGTCCCTTTAATGTGTTTGGGCCCATATATGTTATATTGGCCTAGAATCTGTGAAGCTAAAATGTTGCTAAAAAAATGTTGGGGTTGCATGTCCCTTTAAAGGGATAGTCTAGTCAAAATTAAACTTTCATGATTCAGATAGAGCAGGCAATTTTAAGCAACTTTCGAATTTACCCCTATTATCAATTTGTCTTTGTTCTCTTGCTATCTTTATTTAAAAAGCAGGAATATAAAGCTCAGCAGCTGGCCCATTTTTGGTTTTCGGAACCTGGGTTACACTTGCTCATTGGTGGCTAAATGTAGCCACCAATAAGCAAGCACTATCCAGGGTGCTAGCCAGGGTGCTGAACCTAAAAAACAAGTTCCATTTTCAAGGATACAAAACCAACTTCAATACCTTAAAAAACAAATTAAAACAGAAAAACACTACAAATATAAAAAATACATGCAAAAATATTCTATTTACAAGCAGTTACATACTTGGGGACTAATGCCAGGGATAAGCATAAGGCTATCCTACAAACTACATAAGTATATTATATATATATATATATATATATATATATATATATATATATATATATATATATATATATATATAAAATGAGGTTGCAATATCTAAAGTCCTAAAGTTAGTGCGCATTGGGTTTAGCTTGCACGCAAACATTTTACTTTTAACTTGTAATAGGTTCACTAACCTGTGCTAAATAGTGCACCACTTGTAACCTCGCCCTGTATCTTTTATGATTCAGATAGAGCATGTAATAAAAAAAAACCTTTATCAATCTGTGCTCAGTCTTTTTGAATGCACACTTTCTGTGGTAACAACTCCTACTGGGCATGTGCGAGAATGCACAGTATATACATACATGCATTTTGTGATTGGCTGATGGCTGTCACATGATACAGGGGGAGGGGAAATGGAATTAAGTAATAATACTATCATATTTGTCAATTATGCAATTCTAATGTCCTTAATGGTCCTTTAAATATCCTTTTGAAATGCTTCGGTTTTTTAGATCTTTCCTGTCTGTATCTCCCCATCGCACACGGAAGGTTGCATCCCATCACCCAGTGTAAAATGTGCCTTTGGATCAAACTGTCATAGCTCTGGCAGATCATTTTAGATCATCTCCCATGATCGGAATTTTAGATTCCACCCTGTACTTTCAGTGAGGTCAACCCCTGAGAAGTCTGCACAATCATTTCATTCCACGCTTTAGAGATTTTGAGAATCAAGTCCCTTTTCTTTATAAATATTCTTTTAAGAACGCCTACAAAACACTTATTTACTTTTTTCATGCAAGTAATTAAAAGTCATCAAAGCATTTATACATAGTATGTAATCTTAAAAACCATAAGTGTTTATATCTAAACATAAATGTACAATGTAAATGGACATTTTAATAAAATAAATACATGCTCTAAACTGCAGTTGCAGCTGCCAGACAGGAAACTACTTGTGATTGGTAGTTATGTAAACAGCTGCTGCTGATTGGTTAACCGACCATGTCCTGCTCAGGACTTATGTGTTTAAGTTATATTTTAGCTGTGGAAGCAAGAGGGTGTGTAAAGAAGTGGGGGCCTTTGGAATAATTATACACAAAGCGAGTAAGAATGTCTAACACATTTTACAATTGCTATAAATTGCTTTTAACAAAATAGACAATATAATGATATAATGTATAGATAAATGTTCAGAAACAAACTAATCTAATTAGCATTATAAAAAATGATTATATTAATATTATAACTGAACTAAAATGATTTTATTGATTTGATGGATACTTCACTAACTTAAAACGAAAACAACAGGATTTTAATACCTTCTCAATGTTTTTGTTGTACTTTTCTTTGTTCAGTGTGAAATATTTTTTTTTCCCAACAATTAGGTGCAAAATGTGATCAACGGTCAACGATACAACAGACCTGTCCTGTTTTCCAACACCTTTGCTCAGACATGAACATTGTTCATCTAGAAGTGAAAATTGAAAGGCTGGGACCTTTCAAAATCGCATATCTGGGTTCCGAATAAGGAAATCAAAGCGGTCACAGCAGAGAGAAAAGCAATTCTTACTCTATTAGCACCTCTGTTTAGGAATTAATCAGTATTTAGAATGTGCAAAAATCCTTTTAAATAATGATACAAGGATCTTATGTGTTAGAACAGTTTATTATTGCACAAATAACTATGAGGCCGAATTATCGAAGGTCTGTCGGACCTGATCCGACAGTGCGGATCAGGTCAGACTGACATCGCTGAATGCGGAGAGCAATACGCTCTCCATATTCAGCATTACAACGCCGCCCCCTGCAGACTCGCGGCCGATGGGCAGCCAGCAGGGAGGTGTCAATCAACCCGATCGTACTCGATCGGGTTGAATTGTGGCGATCCCTGTCCACCTCATCAGAGCAGGTGGACAGGGTTATGGAGCAGCGGTCTAACTGCTGTTTCTGGCGAGTCTGTAGAGCTTGATAAATACAGAGCTTGATAAATGCTCCTCTATGTGTTTAACACAGGATATGACCAGACTAGTTGTTTGCATGTACCTCTCCTGATTGGCTGACCATGTCCTACTCAAAAGCAGCAATGCATAACTTTAAAGGGACACTGAACCCAATTTTTTTATTTCATGATTCAGATGGAGCATGCAATTTTAAGCAACTTTCTAATTTACTCCTATTATCAATTTTTCTTTGTTCTCTTTCTATGTTTATTTGAAAAAGAAGGCATCTAAGCTATTTGTTTGGTTCAGGACTCTGGACAGCACTTATTCATTGGTGGATGAATTTATGCACCAATCAGCAAGAACAACCCAGGTTGTTCACCAAAAATGGGCTGGCATCTAAACTTACATTCTTGCATTTCAAATAAAGATACCAAGAGAATACAGAAAATTTGATAATAGGAGTAAATTAGAAAGTTGCTTAAAATTGCATGCTCTATCTGAATCACAAAAGAAAAAAAATCGGGTTCAGTGTCCCTTTAAAGGGATATGAAACCCCCAGAAATAATTTTGTGATTCAGACAGAGCACACATTTTTTAAAAAAAGTTTCCAATTTAGTTCTATTATCAAATTTGCTTTGTTCCCATGCTATTCTTTGCTGAAGAGATACCTAGGTAGTTGTGCTGGATATCATTCTGGCAAAACTGCTGCCATATATTGCTACAGTTACATGCACACACCTGAGCTTACATCTCTATTTTTTACCACCAAGATACCAAGAGAACAAAGAAAATGAAATTTGATAATAAAAGTAAATTTGAAAGCCGTGTCAAATCGCATGCTCTGTCTGAATCATGAAAGAACAAAATTGGGTTTCTATTTGCGCTCCACTCGTAATACCAGTGCACGCAAAGCGTTAGCATTCGTATTGCATGGGAGCTTTGTGCTCAATAGAGCGCGCTTCTATCGGGAGCCTTGCTCTCATGCCATGAAAGACAGCTGAGAACCTCGCGCAGCGAAGGGGGTAAGTTGCGCAGTGATGGTAAGCAAATATAAGTATTTATTATATAACATATATATATATATATATATATATATATATATAAAAACAACCAGATTTGAGCGACGCGCTCTGCCTTACCCTCTTCCTGTATTCAGGGCACTATGGAGCGTGGGATGACGTCACACGCCGAGATATGGACTCACCAACCAAAACACAGCGCTCTAGTCTCAAGCGCTGTAGAGAAGAAAGATGTCCTGGATATCATGTGTTTCCATAAAAACGCTTCTTTATTAGGCAATCCACAATAAGAACATGAGTATGCACAATCAGTACATAAATAGCAACCTCCGTAGCAAACAGGCAAGGAGACTGCTGGGTTAGACTGCAGCAGACATGTTTCGTGCCTTCAGGCACTTGTTCACATATATATATGTGTGTGTGTTAATATGAGTATATACACATATTAACACATAAATATATACGTATATAAGCATATACATATATATTTACTGGGAACACAGTTCCCATAGACCGCAATGTTAAGGCACTTTTCAGTGCCATTTTTTTCTAAAACCCCACACCCACCAAATTTAAACCCTAATAACTTTTAAATAAAAAATTACAATATACTTTAATTTAAATCTGATCTCTGGTTAATTTTCGGAGCGCTAATTGCTACCGCGAGTTCGCATTAGCAATAACCAGCCACTTGTAATTGCTGGGGTTTTTATGCATTCTCGTAAACAGGCAAATGTACAGGGGTGCGATAAATTAGTGCTCCACTTGTGATCTAGCCCTAACTGGGCTGATCCTGCAACAAGAACAGACATCTTATTTATCTCTATTTATGCACAAAGGCTAAAAGATACTAACATTTTCATTATTGGTGGTGGTATCAATAAGCAAACAGGTATATTAAAGGGATACTAAACCCAGATTCAGATAGAGCATGCAATTTTATCTTAGGAGCCGGCCCATTTTAGGTTCCGCACCCTGGATAGCGTTTGCTTATTGGTGGCTACATTAAGCCACCAATAAGCAAGCATAACTCAGGTTCTGAACCAGAAATAGGGCGTGCATTTTCAAACAACATTTCTATTTACTTTTGCTATTTAATTTGCTTTGTTCTCTTAGAACCCTTTTATAAAAAAAAAAGCATACCTACGTAGGCGCAGTAGCAGCAATACACTACTGGAAGCGAGCTGCTGATTGGTGACTGTACACTGGCTCACCGAAACTGTTCAGCTAGCTCCCAGTAATGCATTGCTGCTCTTTCAACAAATGATACCAAGATAATGAAGCAGATTTGATAATATAATTAAATGCAAATGTTTGTAACACTGTTTTATTTGAATCACGAAAGAACAATTTTAGGTTTCATGCCCCTGGCTGACAAAGACAAATATAGCATCTAGGGTATAAATGCAGTGCAGTATTATCTGGAATCTAAGGGGTAACATCTTAAAGGGACTGTCTAGGCCAAAAAAAACTTTCATGATTCAGATAGAGCATGTCATTTTAAACAATTTTCCAATTTACTTTTATCAACAATTTTGCTTTGTTCTCTTGGTATTCTTAGTTGAAAGCTTAACCTAGGAGGTTCATATGCTAATTTCTTAGACTTTGAAGGCCACCTCTTTTCAGAATGCATTTTAACAGTTTTTCACCACTAGAGGGTGTTAGTTCACGTATTTCATATAGATAATACTGTGCTCGTGCACGTGAAGTTATCTGGGAGCAGGCACTGATTGGCTAAACTGCAAGTCTGTCAAAATAACTGAAATAAAGGGGCAGTTTGCAGAGTCTTAGATACAAGATAATCACAGAAGTTAAAAGTATATTAATATAACTGTGTTGCTTATGCAAAACTGGGGAATGGGTAATAAAGGGATTATCTATCTTTTAAAACAATAAAAATTCTGGTGTAGACTGTCCCTTTAAAGATAAGCTAAGGGGTTACATTTCAGAGCATTTTGCCAGCACTATACATTTCCTGATCTCATCTTAACACTATATATATACTAAATTGCTGGTATCATTATGTTATATAAATTGTACTCACAGTACAAGCATATACAGGCTATAAAGGAGCACTCAAGCATTCATCTTTGAAGCAACAAAATACTTTCAAATAATGTGGTTTATATCCATCTTGAAACACGAGGCAAAGATCGAAGTATGAAATGTAAAAATTGAACTGTTTCCCATTGTATAATACAGAGAAATGATTTCTATAAGCAGTTCTAGCCTTCATTTTATTTTTATTTTTTTGACAATCATATCGCCTATTTTATTTTTCAAGCACAAGTGGAGGTATAAATAAATGGTTTGAAGTTTCAGAAAGAATCGTAGACTGAAAAAAAAAGTGAAATAATAGCATTCTAATGAAAGGTATCTCCTATTCTCCCATGTAATCAGTCTGGGCCACAGGCTAATCATTTCCTCATAGCCTTAATGTTTTCAGCATTTGCAAATTTCAGTATAATTCTCGGTGAGATTTATAAATTGAAGTAAAATTAATAATAATTTTTTTGAAGGCCTCTTAAAACGACCTCTGTTGTGAAGTGCTTTCTTGTTCCGACGTGATTACTGACTTGAAATCTTTCTTATTACTTATAGCATTAAAGATAGTCACCATCATTTCTGTAGAACTTGAAAACATTATACACGATTAAAGGGGCATTTATAGTTTGCAATATTCATCATTATTTATTTTGTTACCTTTTGCTGTAATTTAACTTAGATAACTGTTTTGCTTAATTCCAATGAGTCCCTATAAATTATTAGGTAGGTTTTCCATATATTTATCACTTTTACTGAGGACAATAAAAGAGACTGTGCAAACAATGTTTTGTGGAAGTCCTATTAGTTACTTGAGCAATCCTATATTCCATACAGCCTTGTTTGCAGCTTTTATTACCTATTTTATATCTGTCTCTAATTGTCCTCAGCAGAAGAGATAGATACAGGGAAAAGCTAGGTTCCAACATGGTAATGTCCATATTGTTATAGAAACTAGTACCTTTATATAAAAACAAATCTTTACAATTATTTATTCAATGATTAAACAACCAATATCCTTTTACAAATGCATCTACATATTATTGTCAGGGTAATATTTGATTTGAATATATCGTTATATATAGCTTTTAATCACTATTGAATATCCCTAATTTGTAGCATTTTATCTTTAAAGTTGGGCTGGCAGTGTCTGTGTGGTTTATGTATGTGGCTGGGTGGTTCCAGGCTCAGGAGTCAGGACAGATGGTGGGCAAAGCTGATTGGTTGGAGGCAAATCTGACAAAGTCTATAGAAAGTTTTAGACTATCCACAGTTTCATTTTGAGAATCAGGTACACAAGTAGGATAGGGGACAGGGAGATAGACAGAAGGGCAGAGTTCCAAAGCTGTGACGGTCCTGATAAATTAGGGACATCTCAGAGCTTTGTTGTAGTGGAATTTCATGTTTATATATTATTGGTGCAATATTATAACAGAAAAAAAAAATTCATTTTCTCAGGAGTTCTGTGGGGCCCTATAATGCAAACCTACTCTCTAACTTATATATTCCAACTTGTAAGTCTGTCTGAAACAAGAGTCCCACAGATCTAACACGCTTATGTCTGCCATACACTTCACCGCCTGGCTCGCCATACACAGAGCTCCTAACTGCCCTGTTCTGCTTTTCACTGCTGCCTTTCCCATACATTATTAGACCAGTTAAAACGTACCCAGCACTGCCCCTCCAATATTAGTTTTATCTGCCTGAAATATCTTCTAGCAAAACAAACAAAATCATTTATTATTAGTTGTGAGCGGGGGGATTGCGGATATAGGGGTTTTACATGTTGGGCTTATTTTTGGGAGGCGTGTTAGACTTTTACGGGGGATTAGATTTTTTTTTTTACTTTTCTTAGGCGCCGGCAGTTTCTAAAGTGCCGTAAGTCACTGGCAACTCCAGAAATTTGTATCTACGCTTATTTCTGGACATCGCTAGTTTATCCGACTTACGGCACTTTATGAACTGCCGGCGCCATATATGTAATACCCCGATGTGCGAGGTAAAATTACGGGTGGCGCGGATTGCAGCGCTTGCGCTGAAGCCTGCGCTGTATATGTAATCTGGCCCCATAGGCCCAACAAGTCTGCCCAATATTTCCTAAAAGTATAAACTATCTAGTTCGTAGGATAGCCTTATGTTTATCCCAGGCATTCTTAAAGTACCCCACAGTATTTGTCATTACTACCTCTTGTGGAAGTTTACTCCATAAATCAATCACCCTTTCTGCAAAGAAGTGCTTCCCCAAATTACTCCTGAATCTACTACCCTTTAGATTGCCTTCACAAGCGTAAACACACAAAGAAATGTATTTGTTTTTCACAGTTTTCTTCATTATTTGTTGTATTTAATAATGTCACAGCAGTGTTCTGCTACAAAAGGAAATGTCTATAGAAGCAACTAGATAGTAAAGTCCAAATTAAACTTTCATGTTTTAGATAGGGCATGTTATTTTAAATAACTTTCTAATTTACTTTTATCATTAAATTTGCTTTGATCTCTTTGTATTCTTAGTTGAAAGCTAAACCTAGGTAGGCTCATATGCTAATTTCTAAGCCCTCGAAGGCCGCCTCTTATCTGAAAGCATTTGACAGTTTTCACAGATAGAGGGTGTTGGTTTATGTGTTTCATATAAATAAAATTGTGCTCACGCACGTGGTGTTCAGAGTCAGCACTAATTGCCTAAAAATGCCAGTCTGTCAAAATATTTGAGATAAGGAGGCAGTCAGCAGAAGCTTAGATACAAGGTACCAAACAAATGCTATGAAGGAGCGCTAAAAAAACCCCGGTGGGGATTTCTGGCTGAAGGTGGAGTCGATAGATATATCAGATGTGGCAGATCAGTCTTGAGAAAGGTCCTCCGGGATTGAAACGCGTAGATATTACTGGTATACGGCTCAGGTTCTCTATTGTTAAGTTTAATACCTATTTTGCTTATTTATAGTAGCATTATTGCACTATGTCTGTTTATTTTCTATAGGACATTGAAGACAATCAACATTATGAGAATACCTCACTTGAAAGAGAAATATCTATAGAGGAAAAGCATCTATAAAGCTACTTCTTTAAAGTAGTTTTTCACTTTAGGATATAATTTATTTTGGGACTACACAAAGGATTTCATATAGTACAGGATTGGAACACAGTTTTTGCGATATATTTTTTTGTGACATTATTCCAAATTTTTTAGGTGTACACCTAGTTTTTTTCATTAACGGACACATTCTTTGGTTAACACATTTTTTCTTATTATACCTATTTTTGATTTGACATATTTTCTATTATATATTTTTTTACACGGATTAATCACATTTCACTGGACTCAACACTGGACTAATTTGGACATTTAAGTTCACACTTGCATTATATATATATTCGTTTGGACTCTTCATTTGGATTTTTGAAAACACTGATGTTTTATTCAGGGTATTTTGATAATGCACCATTCCACTTACAGAATTTGTTAGTCATTCCTAACATTGCTACTAAGTTTCAGCTTATAATATCGCTACCCACCCATTGCTAATCAGTATAAGTTTGGCAGAGACCCATTGTATTAGATAGATCATAAGAGGATTTTTTATGGTTTTAATCGATTGTTTAACATTGTGCTAGTTTTTTATTCATTGTGATATGTACATATAATTGTTCGTTTAGGATTTAGAATTAAATTGTAATTTTAAAATTTTACATTTCCTACCTTAGTTTACTTTTAATCTGCCACATCTGATATACCTATCGACTCCACCTTCAGCCAGAAATCCCCACTGGTTATTTTTTAGCGCTCCTTCATAGCATTTGTTTGATTCTTTATTTGAGATCTTGTTGAGAGATCTTGAACATTGGGGAGGAGCTTGTGTGGTAGCACCTTTGGCGCTGGTGATATCTCTTTTGTATCTTAGATACAAGGTAATTACAGGGGTAAAAAGTATATTTCTATAACAGTGTTGGTTATGCAAAACTGGTGAATGGTAAATAAAGGGATTATCTATCTTTAAACAATAACATTTTTGGTGTTTACTATCCGTTTAAACAGGCTGCAATACAAAATCAATCTAGATAAATGTGAGGCTCTGCCCTTATCACTACCCAGCCATACCAAGAAACTTGTTGAAATGAACTTTCATATAAACTGGACCAAAAACTCTTTATCTTACCTAGGAGTCAGGCTAGCGGACTCCTATTTGAAGCTTTATAGTCTGAATTTTATGCCATTATATAAAAAGATTAGAAAAGACCTGAAAACATGGAAAAAGAGCAATTTCTCATGATATGGGCGTCTCTCGGCTCTAAAAATGAATATCCTACCCAGAATTTTGTATCTCTTCAGAGCATTACCCATAAAAATACCATCCCCAGATATCCAAAAATTACAAGCAGACCTAACTTCCTTTCTCAGAGGAGACAGAAGAGCGAGAATTGAATCCTACATATTAGCTCAACACCGTCAATTGAGAGGGGTGGGTCTACCGAATTTACTAGATTACTACCAAGCGGCCAGATTAGCACAGACCTCCCTCATTAGTAAACAGACACAGAATATCTTGTGGACAAAAATAGAGAGGGATCTGGCAGGAGTTAGCAAGGCTGATGACATCCTATGGGACCTGAGAGGGAACAAAACTCCTGACCCAAACAGATCTCCCATCACCACAGATATGACAACACTGTAGAAAACACTCACTAAAACACCAACCCTGATCCCTGCTAAAACTTGGGTTAAAACACTTAAACACCTTCTGCCTCAAGAAATCCATGGTCAGTTAGATAAGTGGGCGAACAAAGGACTTTACAGAGTAGCTGATATCATGATAGCGGGACGCTTGATCACATTTAATCAATTGCAGGAGAAATTAATACCACTTAAATTACACAGGTTTGTTTACTTGCAAATTTCCTCTGCTCTCAATAGTTATGTCACTCGTGAAGGGAAAGACCCATACACAACGATAGATCTTTTTTGTAGATCCAATAGCAGAGATAAGCACACTATATCCAAATTGTACCTTACACTTCAAGAAAATAAATACAAATCTAAATCATCCACTATCACGAAATGGGAAATAGACACAGGTACTACACTCCCGAAGGATGAATGGGATCAAATCATGTTTGACTCTTGCAAAGGTTTAGTTAGTGCAGATCTTAGGGAAAACTGCATTAAAACTTCTTTTAAGTGGTACTTAACCCCCATAAAAACTTCACACTTCTCCCCCACTAACTCAAAGAATTGCTACAGGGGCTGTGAGGAACTGGGCTCGTATAGTCATATGTGGTGGGACTGTGTCAAAGTAAAAGACATATGGAATCAACTAAACAATATGCTAAGCACGTTACCTGGCGAACCTATTTCCCTTAATATCTTCCAAGCATTATTGAACCAAGGTCTCCCTCAATTTAACACTCCCATTAATAAATGTATTAAGATAAGCTGCACAGCCGCTAGAACTTGCATAGCAAGACATTGGAAGATGGGAGTTCCCACCTGGCAGGAAATTATGGACAAAATTCAATTTATATATATTATGTCAGAAGAAATGGCATGGCTCCATGGTACCAAGGACCAATTTCACAAGATCTGATTTTACTGGATCATGAATGGTAAGGGATGAGAGGGTAAACAATTTCTGACACTTAACAGAAGTTTCCTCATGATGCACTTGGATAAGCTAAGACACACAGGATAAGATACACCCGATAATAATTCACACCATTTGACTTGTAAGTAGATTTCTATTAGCTTCGAAACTAGCAGATCTTGACCACGTTCAGCAGACAACCTAGTTATTTAGTTTTATTGTTTAAAATATTTGTAGCACCCTAAAAACAAAATGTTTTTTGACGAAATGATCGAGAAACGGTGGGTAGAGGTCTACATTAGAAAGTATATATTAAGGTAACACATTCCGAGAAAAGGTTATATAGCTGGACTTGATTTGGATACGCAGCAGACACATAGGAACCAGATAAAAATAATGCTTCTTTGTTGATCATATGTGTTGAAATGTGTAGAATGTATAACATACCATGTAATGTGGATCCTGCCACTGTGATTGTTGTGCTTTATTGAAACCAAATAAAAAGAATTTCAACTAAACAGGCTGCAATAGCATAGCAAATATTTAGTCCATGGCACATTTGCTAGTTCCTTTCCCTTTAACATTACAAACACACACACACCCGGCTCAATCTGCGTAGCCATCTTAGGAGCCCTTGTTGTGCTGCGAGAATCAGACCACAAGGTGGGAAGCAGACATTGTAAGACCATGTCTTCCTGATATCTCCTCCACCACTAAGGAGAGTGGGATGAAATGGATTTGTTCTGAATGACTGACAAGCCTTGCACTGGTGCTATCCGCTGTTGAAGAGCAGGGGGCAGGGTTGTGCTGGCATTTACTTATGCAATTTTAAATGTGGAGTCCATCGTGTTAATCAAAGTAATTCTAATCTATTAGAAAACCTAGTAATTATGCTGTTTTATCAAAACTTAACATTAAGATAATTCAGTAGCAATATTCTTCTCAGAATACATCTTTGAAGCAGCTTTTACAAGAATAGAATAGAACCCCTTTCGATCAGCAGGTCTGTACATTAATACTGCAACCCTGGACTATTTTTAAAAACTTGAACAGATTTGAATTGATCTATTTGTTTTGCCTCTACAAACAGGTTAACCTCATAGTCAAAGTCAGCTCCGGAAAAGCAGTAGACTACTTGGAGCTATCTAAATACCTGTGGTGAACCAATGACAAGAGGCATATGTGCGTAGCCCCCAATTATCAGTTAGCTTATTGTCATGCTGTGCTGCCAAGAAAATAAAGTAAATCGATCAAATAAGTCAAAGGAAAAGTTAAAATAGGATGCACTGTCTGAACCATGAAAGTTTTATTTTGGATTGGCCTCTTTAATGTCTGAAACCAACAGTAATTACATTGTAAGCTAAGTGAAGCAGAATAGTCAATACATTTAACTTCAGGTCAAATAAAACAAAATAACCCCACATATTCATTTTACAGATCTGACTTGATAATATCAATACTGCTAACAGGTCAACAGATGGAAATTCCCTGAAATACAGGGCCAAACATGTCACTTTGCTGACACGGAGTGAGTTAATATATATTCATTTTTATAAACAAGCTTAGCATTACTTGACCAGATATGCGCTCCGTCTGTCATCTAGGGCAGTCTCACACAGAGAGTTATTGATTAAAATCAATGTTTTGCATTAAGATGCTTTTTTTGGTCTGCAGTCCACACATTTCACTGATAGTAGCTCCTCAGTCTGACATCCTTGCTTCAGTAAGCATATCTCTTTGAATTCTAATTAACTTTTTTTTTTCTTATTTCCCACTGGAGAACATGCAAATCTTGTAGAAATCACTAGATAAAATGTATTGTGTATTATAATGGTCTCCATTAGTGTTTGCTAAATACAGAAACTCTATTAGGAAATCTGTATAATCAACAATTATTTGCTATTATGTTCAGATTGTTTATGACTCTGACATTAAATATCAAATTAAAAAACATAGTGATCTGCAATTTTTAAACAGTCTGCAAATCATTTAAAAAAACGTTTTATAATTGTAATACTGGCGATACATCCTGGTGCGAAAATCCTTCGCATTTATTTTATGCACTAATTAGATTTTGAATCTTAGTTATACATTAGGGGAAGTAAAGTGCAGATGTAAAGGTTAGGGGAAAATGCGGTAAATAGTTCCACGTTTGTCCCCATATTGTTCTTTATCGCATTGAGAAGCATAAATAAATGTTTAGCTTTTCTATACATGAATTAATACTTAAAGGGCAGGCTACACTTTATATATACGTCTTTAGATTAAGCTGCAAATAGCCTCTTGCACCCTTTCTATATCATGCAGCAGTAACAGTAGAAAAGTTATTTTAAAATGACTATTGTTTCTGTTCACTTTGGAATGGCTGCCAAGCTCCACCCACTGATGACATCACAATATGGGCTGCATTAAAGACTTCACTAGTTACAAAAGACTCACTAATTGGATTTAAGTGCCTAGATGCAGCCCAAGTTGCAGCCATTTCAAAGGGACAAGAAACAATAGTCATTTTAAAATAACTGTTATACTGTTACTGCTGCATGATATAGAAAGGTGCAGGAGGCTATTTGCAGTTTAATCTAAAGTAAGACTTTAAGATGACTAAGATGGAGACTGTCCCTTTAAAGAGACATGAAACCCAAAATGTTTCTTTCATGATTCATATAAAGCGTGCACATTTAACAGCTTTCTAATTTTATATCATAAAATTTGCCTTATTCTCTGAGTAACCTTTGTTGAAGGAGAAGCAATGCACTACTGGGAGTTAACCAAACACATTGGTAAGCCAATGACAAGAAGCATATATGTGCAGCCACCAATCACCATCTAGCTTCCACCTAGGTATGATTTTTAACAAAGGATACCAAGAGAGCAAGGCAGATTTTATAATAGAAATAAATTGGGAAGTTGTTTACATTTGTATACTTTATCTGTATCATGAAAAAAAATGTTGGTTTTATGTCACTTTAAACTTCATAATTGAATGTTTGAACCGGAACTTAAATTCTGGCATTAAAGAGATGTTAAACTTGTAGCATAAATTCAGTGATTATGCATTGTATTGCAAAATACATGTTTTAAATTGATTTAATATGACATAATACCCATATGCTAAATCACTTGAAAGTGATGCAGCATATCTGTAAAAAGCTGACTAGAAAATATCACATGTACATCTCTATGTAAAAAAGAAGATATTTTACTTCAAAATGTCTTCAGCTCACCAGGAGTAATTGGTCTGTATTTATCCTTCAGCTACTCTTTTTACTGTTATCTGCATGGTTAAAAAAACAGCCAATCAGCATCATTAGTTTATGAGATGTCATAGTAAACTTCCTTAAACTGAGGAGGGAAATAAAGTGACTGTGCTGCATATGTCAGATGAATGCTCCCTTGCAAGTCCTGGGACAAGCATCCTTATTGGATGCTTACATTGTCTTTCAAAAAGGATGTAGCTACTATAGAAATTTTGAAGAAAAATATGTCTTTTTTACATAGAGATGTTCAAGTGATATTTTCTAGTCAGCCTTTTGCTGATATGATGCATCCCTTTCAAGCGCTTCAGCATCTGGGTAATATATCCCTTTACCACTGTTAGCACAATTTCATGGATAAACCTGTTGAAAAGCCTTGTGGAATTACTGTACCTGGTGTCTACTGCTTTGGGCAGTTAGGAGCAGATATAAATGATCTTGTAATCTGAGCTAAACAATCACTGTTTAGAATGTTGGAGGCTCAATCTTACCATACTTACGTATGATAAAGGTATTCTAGCCTTTATGGAGGAAGAAGAAAAGGCAGCAGGCAAAATAAACCCAAGAAAACTCACAGCACTTTTACTCATACATATAACTCACTAACCCAGGCAGACTCACAGGGTTGTAGTCACATATATCACTCTCTAATTCATAGTCATACTATGTGTGAGTGCAAACCTGTGAGCCCATCTGGGTTAGTGAGTGATATGTGTGAGTGCAAGCCTGTGAATCTGTCTGGGTTAGTAAATGATATGTGTGAGTGCAAGTCTGTGAGTTCTTCTGAGTTGGTGAGTGACATGTGTGAGTGCAAGCATGTGCGTCTGCCTGGGTTAGTTATATGTGAGAGTGCAAGCCTGTGAGCCTGCCTGGGATAGTGAGTGATATGTGTGAGCGCAAGCCTGGGAGTTCTCCTGAAACAGTGAGTGATATGTGTGAGCGCAAGCCTGTGAGTTCTCCTGAAACAGTGAGTGATATGTGTGAATGCAAGCCTGTGAGTCTGCCTGGGATAGTGAGTAATATGTGTGAGTGCAAGCCTTTGAGTCTGCCTGGGTTAGTGAGTTATATGTGTGTGTGCAAGCCTGTGAGCTCTCCTAAGAAAGGAAGTTATATGTGTGAGTGCAAGCTTGTGAGTCTGCCTGGGTTAGTGAGCGATATGTGTGAGTGCAAGCCTATGAGTCTGCCTGGGTAAGTGTGTGATATCTGTGAGTGCAAGCCTATGAGTCTGCCTGGGTAAGTGTGTGATATCTGTGAGTGCAAGCCTGTGCGTCTGCCTGGGTTATTGATTGATAAGTGTGAGTGCAAGCCTGTAAGTCTGCCTTGGTTAGTGAGTTATATATGTGAGTGCAAGCTTGTGAGTCTGCCTGGGTTAGTGAGTGATATGGTTGAATGCAAGCCTGTGAGGCTGCCTATGTTAGTGAGTGATATGTGTGAGTGCACGCCTGTGAGTTCTCTTGAGACAGTGAGTGATATGTGTGCGTGCAAGCCTGTGAGTCTGCCTGGGTTAGTGAGTGATATGATTGAGTGCAAGCCTGTGAGGCTGCCTATGTTAGTGAGTGATATGTGTGAGTGCACGCCTGTGAGTTCTCTTGAGACAGTGAGTGATATGTGTGCGTGTAAGCCTTTGAGTCTGCCTGGGTTAGTGAGTGATATGATTGAGTGCAAGCCTGTGAGGCTGCCTATGTTAGGGAGTGCACGCCTGTGAGTTCTCAAGACAGTCAGTGATATGTGTGCGTGTAAGCCTGTGAGTCTGCCTGGGTTAGTGAGTGATATATGTGAGTGCAAGCCTTTGAGTCTGCTTGGGTTAGTGGGTGCACCCTTTGCTACCTTCCCAAAAGGATTAGCCAATCCAGTTCTTCTATGTTTACTAAGTTACTGGTTTGCTCACATCTTTTTAGAGATGTGAGACAATTTTAAGTGTTAATTTGCCATCTGTGAGTAGAGCAAAAAGGTAAAAGATAGAAAAATGGTATAATGAAATAGATTATTTTTTTTTTGCACTGGTTTAAGGCCATATCCACAAACATATGTAATGTGCTATAAAAATAATACAACTATTATTTAAGATGGGATTCCCAAATCCAATTCCTCATAAAGTCAGGAGTAGAGGATATCCCTACATGAGCATGGTTGGGAACTCAGAGATTTGACAAATGAGAACACTAAGTTAGGGCATCCTTCAAACCATGGTCTGCTGGGGGAAGGTGGTTTGGGACTGGAGCCTAGAATCATTGGTCGAAAATAATGTGGCTTAGTCTCGAAATAAGCTTAGTATATCATGCCAACTGTATTCGGTTATAGATTTTCCCAGAGCTAAATAATTTAGTTGTTTATCTCTTTTACTGAAGATAAATATTCTGCATTGCTGATATATGTTACTATTATTACCAGCCTTTTGCAATTAATATCTCAGAAAATTTAAAATGCCTTTTGTTGAAAGTAACTAGAAAGATATTGTGCCATTCTATTTCCATAGATACATCTTGGTACTCAATGTTTTGCACATACATAAATAATTTACTATGATTTAGCTAGTTTCTGGGAAAAAAAACTGTAGAATTGTTTACTTGATCCACTTACCAAATCTGACCTTTAGAGATTCTGTTTGCGTTTTCCCTAGGAATGGCAATGCTTGAAAGATGGGAAGCGTGGCTATAATGCCTAATGAAATGTGTAAAATGTGAGGGATCTGATGCAAATAATGAGTTTAAAAGTGGATAATTCTGTCTTTCCTTTCATCAGCTTTTACAAGACTCATTTCCTTTCATTCAGTGACAGAACTCTCTCTGGAGGTCTTGAAATTCACAAGCGTGTTAACTAGACCAGCGATATAAAAAATCCCTACAACATCAACAGTCACTATACTGGATTGAACAAGACACTCTTCTGAATAAATGAGCTATTGCAAAACTCATCTCTGCAATTTTCTTACTGCCATTCGCTGGCAAGGAGGATTAACCCATTGGCTGCCAGAGACGACTGAAATACATTGTCAGTTGGTTACATCAAAATATTCAAGAATATGATCTTCCAAAAGTGTTTTATGTAGATTTTCTTATGTTGGGGGAACTAGATTATTATTATTTTGTATATTCTAAAGATTTTTTTTTTAGATATACATAAACAAGTTTTAATTGTAGATAAAGTACGAATGTAAAAGTAATGTGGTAGCTAGAAAAGTAATCAAAACTGCTCAAATGTAACTGTTTGTAGATGTATAATGGTTTGATCACAAATCTATCACTTGATAATCATCTTCATGTTAATGGATGACGGTAAGCTGTTTTTTTATGTCAACGCAATCACAATCAACTATTTTTATTATATGTCGGCAGCACTTTTAATAATTTAGTTAAAAAAGGTTTTTGCCAGTTCTGTTTTTGTAATCACAATCCAAAATCCGAATACTTACCAACACATTTACATGGCCCATTTCGATCTATTACCAAGAACCCCAAAATATTTTTAAATGTAACATTGCTTTATTTGCACTGGCAAATCTTATTGAAATTTCCTGCCGCCATGTTGGATGACATTAGGAAACAACATAATCAAACAGATACAAACACTACCTGCTTAATAATTAAAAATGTAATAATAAGCACTTTTACACCAATAGTTATTAGCCAAATTAATAACCCAACAAACATCCATGTCCACTACAGTGATAATGCCCCTATTCAGATCCCTTAAAAAGACACACACACATATCTCTATGGGGTATTAGATTCATTACACACTATTTAAAGAGATCAATCAACACAAAGGCCCTTCAATTTGTGATGTAATCGCTAAAACCCAAAAATTGCTGTCTGCATGTTCTTAATCCTGCACATTTGGTTTTTGGATTACAAAATAGAGATTATAAATACATTAAATGATGTGTTATTTTCTGGAAGTAACAATTTTGAGCCCCAGTGGTATTAACAGGATTGTGATCACTATAAACAACAAAAGCATTTTAAGATTGTGATCACTATTAACAGCAGAATCATTTTAAGATTGTGATCACTATTAACAGCAGAAGCATTTTAGGATTGTGATCACTATCAATGGCAGAAGCATTTTAGGATTGTGATTGGTATTAACATCAGAAGCATTTTAGGATTGTGATCATTATTAACAGCATACATTTTTAGGATTGTGATCACTATTAACATAAGAAACATTTTAGGATTGTGAATGCTATTAACAGCAGAAGCATTTTAGGATAGTGATCACTAGTAACAGCAGAAGAATTTTAGGATAGTGATCACTATAAATAACAGAAGCATTTTAGGATTGCAATCACTATTAACAATAGAAGCATTTTAGGTTTGTGATTACTATTAACAGCAGAAACATTTAGGATTGTGATCACTATTAACAACAGAAGCATTTTAGGATTGTGATCACTATTAATAATAGAAGAATTTTAGGACTGTGATCACTAGTAACAGCAGAAGCATTTTAAGATTGTGATCATTATTTACAGCACATTATGTGTGGAAACATCTTATGAAAGCTCTAGCTAATTATTTGCTCCTTTTTAAAGCCATTCCAATATACTGAATCATTTGAATTAGTAAAATCATTCAAAGGGACAGTCTACTTGAAAACTTTTATTGTTTAAAAAGATAGATAGTCCCTTTATTACCCATTTCTCAGTTCTGCATAACCAACACTGTTATATTAATACACTTTTTACCTTTGTGATTACCTTGCTTCTAAGTCTCTGCAGACCTCCCCCTTAGTTCAGGTCTCTTGACAGACTTGCATTTTAGCCAATCAGTGTTGACTCATAAATAACTCCAAGTAGCACTGTCTAGCTGTGAAAACTGTAAAAATACACTGAGATAAGAGGTGGTCTTCAACGGCTTAGAAATTAGCATATGAGCCTACCTAGGTTTAGCTTTCAATAAAGAATACCAAGAGTACAAAGCAAATTTGATAAAAGTTGTATAAAATTGCATGCCCTATCTGAAGTATGAAACTTTAATTTTGACTAGACTGTCCCTTTAAGTTAGCAAACAATATAACAGCAACATTTTGTTAAACCCTCAAAACTTTAAGCAATAAACATATTGCAGAATTCTCATAATGTGTTCAAAAACCTTCAGAGATGCAAACCATACGGCGAAAGCAAAAATGACACCATGTTGACTGTATTATTCAATATAAGCCTCGATATAAGGTTGTCTAATCATGTGTTGGAATCTAGTTATTTTCTTTTACTCAATCACTTGTATCAGTTGATGACATCAATTTGTGACTGTTATAATTAACATTTTTAAAAGTCCAAATAAAATGCTTTAAAGGGACAGTCATGATTCAGATAGGGCATGTAATTTTAAACAACTTTCCAATTTACTTTTATCACCAATTTTGCTTTGTTCTGTTGGTATTCTTAGTTGAAAGCTAAACCTAGGAAGGCTCATATGATAATTTCTAAGCCCTTGAAGTCCGCCTCTTATCACATGCTTTTTTATTTACGTTTCACAACAGGGGAGAGCTACTTCATGTAAACCATATAGATAACATTGTGATCATGCCCGTGGCTTGTGCCAGACACTGCACTAATTGGCTAAAATGAAAGTCAATAGATAATAAATAAAAAGTCATGTGATCAGGGGGCTGAGAGTAGATGCTTAGATACAAGGTAATCACAGAGGTAAAAAGTATATTAATATAACTGTGTTGGTTATGCAAAACTGGGGAATGGGTAATAAAGGGATTATCTATCTTTTAAACAATAACAATTCTGGTGTTGACTGTCCCTTTAAAGGGACATAAAACTCGATTCCGAAAAAACATGCAAATGCCTTTTCAATGCACTTCTATTATCAAAAAGCATACCTAGGTAGACTCAGGATCAGCAATGCACTACTTGGAGCTTGCAGCAGATTGATGACTACAGTCATATGCCTCTTGGGATTGGCTCTCCAAATGTGTACAGCTAGCTCCCAGTTGCGCATTGCTGCTCTAGTGCTGACTTTAACTATGAGTTACATTTCTTTGCATAATTATATGCAAGCAATAGTGCCATAATGAAGTGCCTACCACATTACACAATTTATATTTTGCACATTTATTCATTTTTAAGGAAAAAGAGTATTTGGATTTTGAACTGTTCCATTAAAGCTCTGAAAACCCTGTGTTGGATGTTCTTGACTTTAACAAACTCTCGCCATGTGCGCAATACATTATAATAAAAGCCAACAGCAGCTGCTAGTGTAGGGAACTGCTTGTACTAACAGGGCATTGAGTAGGAGCGGAAGTACAGGCTGTGGTGTGTGGGAAGGAAACTTCGCAGCAGATTTAAGGCGATGCTGAGCACGAGCGGGAGTGATTAACAAAGCTGTAAAATAGATGATTTTGGAAACAATTCAAACATTTTGATTTACTCCTTCTAAGCTTCAAACCGTAATAGAATTCTGCACAATATAATGATGAACATTTATTATTAATTAGTTATGTTCAATAAATTATCCAACTTACATCACAAGAGATACATTTAAGCCTTAGCATTGCAGAGATTTCTGTCAGCCTAAGGGGATAATAACCTATGGAGTTTTAAAGGGACAGATTAGATTACCCGAAATGTTCTCCCTTTTTATTTGTTCCCTATGCTTCATTTAGCCTGCTAGAGCATATTCAATTGTTTACAAATAGCGCCTTTTGAAATAGCTGATTTTGCTTGTGGTATCCCCACCTATACTGAAAGTTTCTATACTTAAAGGGACAGTACACTGTAAAATTGTTTTTCCATTAATGTATTTTAAATGACTTATTATACCAACTGCAGAGTATAAAATTTTTGAGAAATTCCATTTTCATGCTTATTTGTGTATATGAAGTAGCTGATTTTGTGCTTTGAAACCACAGCCTATTACAAAGGGCTGAACTTAAAGGTGATATCAGATCTCATTATGTTCTAAGTTTGTGTAAACGGACTTGCTTCCTTATCTTTTATTTGGCTGGAACACCAAAGCTCAATACATAGAGAGAACAATGGAAAATGATAATTTTATTACTTAACTATCCTGCATCCCACTGAGAGTGTAATCTCTTCTGCTGGCTGTGTATACTTAGGCTATTCAATAGCCTATACTCCAGTATTAATTTGTTCAGTGTAGGTGGCGATACCACAGGCTAAATCAGTTATTTCAAATGCTGAAATAGGAGTAAAGGAGCTACTTGTAACCAATTTAATACACTCTAGCAGGTTAATAGGATCATTGGGAATAATTTAAAGGGGATATTTTTTTTGGGTGAACTGTCCCTTTAAGTATAGTCTAAAGAAAAGCTATGTAAACATAACCAGCAGAAAAAATTACACACCGAGTGGGGTGTAGCAGTTAAGTAATACAATGTTAATTTTCCATTGTTCTTTCTAAGCATTGGCTTTGATTTAAAGACAAATATAATATAAAGAAGCATATGTGTGTACACAAAGTGATAAAATAAAGAGATATGATTTTACTTGTAAGCTCAACCCATTTTAATAGGTTGTGATTTCAAAGCTATTTTTTATTCACAAATAAACCTGAAAATGCAATTTATCATACAATGTATAGTCTTCAGTTGGTAACAAGTCATTGAAAATACTTTAAGGGAAAAACAATTTTACATTGTAGTGTCCCTTTAATGATTTGCACATTTTTATGAATGAACTCCATGGTGCTACAAAGAAAGAGAGATTCAATAGATTCTATGTTAATAATACGTATTCACACAGATTGTGTAATTCTGTAGCTCCCAAAATCCAATGTATTGATCCACCACAATAGTGCAATTCAGGGTTGAATTCTTCATAGTCTCTTTTTATTGAACAAATAATCCTCACTCTGGGCCTGATAATGAACAGGGTTATTAATATGAAGAAGAGACACATTGCAAAATAATGTTACAACCCCCACTCCCCCAAATTTGGCAATGACTTCTCTCCATTGGAGCCTAAGCTTACAAAAATGATTAGATCTTAAAGGGACATGAAACCCAAAAATATATTTCATGATCCAGATAGAGCATACAATTTTAAACAACTTTCCAATTTACTTCTATTATTTAATTTGCTTCCTTCTCTTGTTATCCTTTGCTGAAATGTTTAGGTAAGCTCAGGAGCAGCAAAGAACCTATATTCTAGCTGCTGATTGGTGGCTGCATATATATAATACCGATTGTCATTGGCTCACCCATGTGTTTAGTTAGAAACCATTAGTGCATTGCTGCTCCTTCAACAAAGGATACCAAGAGAATGAAACAAATTTGATAATAGAAGTAAACTTGAAAGTTGTTTAAAATTGTATGTTCTACCTAAATCATGAAAGATTTTTGGGGGGGTTTCATGTCCCTCTAAGTGCAAGATAGACTTATAAATGAATGACATAGGTTTGCAAAGTAGTGCAATAAAAATGGCTCTTTTGTATGTTTACAAATAGGGTTGTCACCCACTCAGTATTTTACCGTCATGGCCGATATTTTAAAAGTTCAGGTCAAAGTTGAAAATAAAGATTATAGATATAGAACTAAAGATGCTGACACTTCTAAGTATGTTACAATCTAAATATAAACCAATGGTCATTTCAAAGAAGTCCTATCAGTTTTAGTTTCTAATTTATGTTGTATAATTATTTATGCAAATGTATTCTAATGATTATGGTCGGTATTTTATTTTTTTTAGAAAAGGTGGCAACCCTATTTACAAATGAGCATGAAAAACATAACAAATTGCTCAACTGCTCCATGTAATATATTCACACACACACACATATATATATAATACGCATAGAGAGAAGTGCACTCACAGGAACGAACAACCAGCTCAATAACTCGTTAGCCTGTTCTATGGCGATTTACCACCTGGGTGCAGCTTCTTTTAGCCCAGTAATGCTTTTCACAGAGAAGAACTTTCCTGTAGTATATCAGTCTGATCCCGCCTATTACGGTTAGTCCAGCGCCAAAATAGCAGGCAATTCCTCTCTGAACAAGGAACACAGCAACCCCAGATGATCATTTCGGCCTTACATATACACAAGTAGCCGTGTTTATTAAAAACAAACTAGGTCTATATGCAAATTATATTCCCCAGATATTTGTTTAATCTTAAATCATGGATATTAACTACATTTTAACATCCCATTTATACCTGTTTCTTAAATATGTACATTCCTTATGATAGGGAGTATATAAGAAAACAGAGTTGATTTTAATCCTGCAACTTTGGGACAGATTAGGTTTGAGCGTTAATTGTGCTAGAAGTAAGATTTTTGCTTATTTTTCAGTATATATAGATATAAATATATATTTGTGCAAAATAAACATTATATATATATATATATATATATATATAAAAACATGTAAACATGTATTTATGAATAAATAGAACATATTTTCATGTTGGGTTAGCGCAATTGAGAATATTGGATGGGGTTTGCAGACAAGTAGGGTGTTAGCCCCCCCCCCCCCCAACTTTTTTGCTCCATTGACTTCTGTGGGGGAATGTTATCGTGCAAGCGATATTCTAAGTTTGGATTTTTATGCGTTGAGTTAGTGCGCAAGTAAAAACAGTTTACTTTCGACTCATAATATGAGCACAACCTGAGGCATGCACAAAGGTTACTTCTAGCGCAGTTAATGCTCAAGCAGGAGGGTTAAATTGTGCTCCACTTGTAATCTGGCCTTAATGTTGGTCATTAGGGAAAAAATAAATGCCACACTTTAAACAACACAAAGCCACTTATCTGAGTGCATAATCCATCTATATTGATTAGCAACAAAAGTCACGTACTGAAAGCGATAGCGATCATTTTAAGCAGAGATATTGACTGTGAGTTAATTATCTCTCATTAAGGTAGACTATGTTATCCTAATTGTTTTCTTAATCATTAACCAGTTACAATATATGTTATAGGAGTAAAAAATAAAACATGTATTGATTAGCTTATTTACTCATTTAAAGGGACATATTAACCAGAAGCTAAGGGATAGATTACAAGTGGAGCGCAGTAGAAAGCACAAGGTGGGTTATAGTTTGCGTGACCTCTGGTATTACAAATGGATGGGTAATTTTTTTCTTTAATGATTCAGATAGAGAATACAATTTTCAACAACTTTCCAAATTACTTTTATTACCAAATTTGCTTCACTCTCTTGGTATCTATTATTGAAGAAGCAGCCATGCACTACTGGGAGCTAGCTGAATACATTTGTAAGCCAATGATAAGAGATATATATGTGCACCCACCAATCAGCAGCTATCTCCCAGCTCCTGAGGGGAACTAGGTATGCTTTTCAACAAAGGATACCAAGATAGTTAAGCAAATTAGATAACAAAAGTAAACTGGAAAGTTGTTTAAAACTATATGCACTGTCTGAATCATTAAATAATTGTTTGTGGTTTCATGTCCCTTTAAAGCATTTTAATGCAACCAAAACCTTTTTTCACACACCCAATACTTTCAATGAATACCCAAGGGAGTGCTATTTGTGCTCTCATTATAAGTGGTGAGTTAAAGGGATATGAAACCCAAATTGTTTTCTTTTATGATTCAGATAGAGCATGCAATTTTAAGACACTTTTTAATTTACTCCTATTATTATTTTTTCTTCATCCTCTTGGTATCTTTATTTGAAAAGGCAGGAATGTAAGCTTAGGAGCTGGCCCATTTTTGGTTCAACAACCTGGGTAGCACTTGTTGATTGGTGGCTACATTTAGACACCAATCAGCAAGCGCTGAACCAAAAATGGTCTGACTGTTAAAATTGTGACTAGACTGTCCCTTTAAAGTAAGCTTTGGAGCAATCATGCATGACTGTGAGCTAGCTGAGCATGTGTGAGCTAATAACAAGAGGTATATGTGTAAGCACCAAAACTCCTTGTGAATATACCCTCATCAAGTCTATGATATCCCATTTTTGTAATTTGGTGGGTTGGAAACCCAAGCTTTTTTTCCCTTTATTTTATGTCAGAAATCTTCAGAATAAAGTGTTTGTGCTGCACCAAGAGATTCTGGGTAAAGATATGCAAATGAGAGTCACAGGACCTTTTTTTAAAAAAAAAAATAAGAAAAAAGAGGTATGTTTTACCCAGAATCCACTGATTCACTTGATAGAAACTGGAGGTGGCTAAAGAGGAACTGTAATGAATTGATTACAACGTATATTGAAGATGTTTGTATTTTGTATGCAGATTATTTGGAATACAGTGCTTTCTTGTTATATATTAATGTCCCTTTAACAAAATGCTGATTATGACATCTAGTATCAGGTGCTTGTCACACAAATTAATATATGAAGTACAGAGTTTTCCATGAAAAACAAAGATATGTTTTACTAATCACAGTTTTTTGTGTTATGTCATAGGTCAGTGTCCTTTCTAAATGTCAACTAATTCTGCATAATGATGTGACTGTTTATTGCCTGACATTTGTCATTTAGGCAGAGAATTTACTATTTTTAAGACCATAAAACGAGTTACATTTTTACGTTCTCTTAAACAACCTTATTTCACTTCCATAAAGCAAACCTTTCCATTAAACAATGTATCGCATGAAGAAATATCTAAAGTGTCAGTAGAACTTCCAAAATTAGCAAGAAAAAAAAATGAAAAGTCCACTGGGACTTATAACCTATTCATGATTTGCATTTGGAGATATGCAGATTTTTTAAAAAGCCCTAGTTACTAATTAATGAGCCTGAGCTATGTCTTTCAGACTGAAACTAGTCTGGTCGTAAGAACCCGTGGGATACAGATTCTTTCAAAGCTAAATTGATTGAAAATTAAGGAAACCTTCACTAGTAATTATATATTCATTTTATTTCAGTTTTTATTATTATAAGAATAAAGGCAAACAAGGTACAATGAAGCTTACATTGTACATGTAGCTAGGAGTAGTGTTGTCACTTCTGCTATGTTTTCCTGGTAAGCTATGAGTTACACATGACGGAATATAAACAATGCTGTGGCAGGGGTACACGATTGTGCAAAAGCAACTCCTGCAATTTACTTTGTACCACCACTGAGCTGGGGGGTGGGGGAAGGTAAAAATTGTGTCACCCTACCATTGTCCCTTGATGCTAGCCACACCCAGGACTTCCTAGCCACACCCCAAACATACTTACCACGACCAATATACCACGCTCCACCCATAAGACACATGTGACTAAGCCTCTACTTATGGCTTTACCTGCAGAACTAACCCATGATTCTGCCCATAAGCCTCCCTAACTTACTGCTCATCATCCTGGCCCTGCACAGAGCTGTAAGTCATCTTGGCGCATGCACAGAGCTCTAAGAGGTAAGTGTCATCTTGGCGCCTGCACAGAGCTCTAAGAGGTAAGTGTCATCCTGGCCCGTGCACAGAGCTCTAAGAGGTAAGTGTCATCTTGGCGCATGCACAGAGCTCTAAGAGGTAAGTGTCATCTTGGCGCCTGCACAGAGCTCTAAGAGGTAAGTGTCATCCTGGTGCCTGCACAGAGCTCTAAGAGGTAAGTGTCATCTTGGCGCCTGCACAGAGCTCTAAGAGGTAAGTGTCATCCTGGTGCCTGCACAGAGCTCTAAGAGGTAAGTGTTATCCTGGCCCCTGCACAGAGCTCTAAGAGGTAAGTGTCATCTTGGCGCCTGCACAGAGCTCTAAGAGGTAAGTGTCATCCTGGTGCCTGCACAGAGCTCTAAGAGGTAAGTGTCATCTTGGCGCATGCACAGAGCTCTAAGAGGTAAGTGTCATCCTGGTGCCTGCACAAAGCTCTAAGAGGTAAGTGTCATCCTGGCCCCTGCACAGAGCTCTAAGAGGTAAGTGTCATCTTGGCGCCTGCACAGAGCTCTAAGAGGTAAGTGTCATCCTGGCCCCTGCACAGAGCTCTAAGAGGTAAGTGTCATCCTGGCCCCTGCACAGAGCTCTAAGAGGTAAGTGTCATCTTGGCCCCTGCACAGAGCTCTAAGAGGTACGTGTCATCCTGGCGCCTGCACAGAGCTCTAAGAGGTAAGTGTCATCTTGGCGCCTGCACAGAGCTGTAAGAGGTAAGTGTCATCTTGGCGCCTGCACAGAGCTCTAAGAGGTAAGTGTCATCCTGGCGCCTGCACAGAGCTCTAAGAGGTAAGTGTCATCCTGGCCCCTGCACAGAGCTCTAAGAGGTAGGTGTCATCCTGGCCCCTGCACAGAGCTCTAAGAGGTAGGTGTCATCCTGGCCCCTGCACAGAGCTCTAAGAGGTAAGTGTCATCTTGGCGCATGCACAGAGCTCTAAGAGGTAAGTGTCATCTTGGCGCCTGCACAGAGCTCTAAGAGGTAAGTGTCATCCTGGTGCATGCACAGAGCTCTAAGAGGTAAGTGTCATCCTGGCCCCCGGCACAGAGCTCTAAGAGGTAGGTGTCATCCTGGCCCCTGCACAGAGCTCTAAGAGGTAAGTGTCATCCTGGCCCCTGCACAGAGCTCTAAGAGGTAAGTGTCATCTTGGCGCATGCACAGAGCTCTAAGAGGTAAGTGTCATCTTGGCGCCTGCACAGAGCTCTAAGAGGTAAGTGTCATCCTGGTGCATGCACAGAGCTCTAAGAGGTAAGTGTCATCCTGGCCCCCGGCACAGAGCTCTAAGAGGTAGGTGTCATCCTGGCCCCTGCACAGAGCTCTAAGAGGTAAGTGTCATCCTGGCGCCTGCACAGAGCTCTAAGAGGTAAGTGTCATCCTGGCCCCTGCACAGAGCTCTAAGAGGTAAGTGTCATCCTGGCCCCTGCACAGAGCTCTATGAGGTAAGTGTCATCTTGGCCCCTGCACAGAGCTCTAAGAGGTAAGTGTCATCCTGGCGCCTGCACAGAGCTCTAAGAGGTAAGTGTCATCCTGGCCCCTGCACAGAGCTCTAAGAGGTAGGTGTCATCCTGGCCCCTGCACAGAGCTCTATGAGGTAAGTGTCATCTTGGCGCCTGCACAGAGCTCTAAGAGGTAAGTGTCATCTTGGCGCCTGCACAGAGCTCTAAGAGGTAAGTGTCATCTTGGCCCCTGCACAGAGCTCTAAGAGGTAAGTGTCATCCTAGCCCCTGCACAGAGCTCTAAGAGGTAAGTGTCATCCTGGCCCCTGCACAGAGCTCTAAGAGGTAAGTGTCATCCTGGCCCCTGCACAGAGCTCTATTAGGTAAGTGTAATCTTGGCCCCTGCACAGAGCTCTAAGAGGTAAGTGTCATCCTGGCCCCTGCACAGAGCTCTAAGAGGTAAGTGTCATCCTGGCCCCTGCACAGAGCTCTAAGAGGTAAGTGTCATCCTGGCCCCTACACAGAGCTCTAAGAGGTAAGTGTCATCCTGGCCCCTGCACAGAGCTCTAAGAGGTAAGTGTCATCCTGGCCCCTTCACAGAGCTCTAAGAGGTAAGTGTCATCCTGGCCCCTACACAGAGCTCTAAGAGGTAAGTGTCATCCTGGCCCCTGCACAGAGCTCTAAGAGGTAAGTGTCATCCTGGCCCCTGCACAGAGCTCTAAGAGGTAAGTGTCATCCTGGCCCCTGCACAGAGCTCTATGAGGTAAGTGTCATCCTGGCCCCTGCACAGAGCTCTAAGAGGTAAGTGTCATCCTGGCCCCTGCACAGAGCTCTAAGAGGTAAGTGTCATCCTGGCCCCTGCACAGAGCTCTATGAGGTAAGTGTCATCTTGGCCCCTGCACAGAGCTCTATTAGGTAAGTGTAATCTTGGCCCCTGCACAGAGCTCTAAGAGGTAAGTGTCATCCTGGCCCCTGCACAGAGCTCTAAGAGGTAAGTGTCATCCTGGCCCCTGCACAGAGCTCTATGAGGTAAGTGTCATGTTGGACCCTGCACAGAGCTCTAAGAGGTTAGCGTAAGTCTCCACAGAACTGTAAATCAAGAGCCTGGCACAGTGTATGTTCCTCCCTGTACACCCTACAGCAATTATAATTCAAAGCTGTCCAGGAAAATATGATTTCGGTGGTAATCCTACATCGGGGAGCTTTTATGCGCGTGTTCCTGGTTCTAGGGTACAATTTACAGATACCAAATAGCCACTTATTATGGTGGTAATCCTACATCGGGGAGCTTTTATGCGTGTGTTCCTGGTTATAGGATACATTTTACAGATACAAAATAGCCACTTATTACGGTGGTAATCCTACATCGAGGAGCTTTTATGCATGTGTTCCTGGTTTTAGGATACATTTTACAGATACAAAATAGCCACTTATTACGGTGGTAATCCTACATCGGGGAGCTTTTATGCATGTGTTCCTGGTTTTAGGATACATTTTACAGATACAAAATAGCCACTTATTATGGTGGTAATCCTACATCGGGGAGCTTTTATGCATGTGTTCCTGGTTCTAGGATACATTTTACAGATACAAAATAGCCACTTATTATGGTGGTAATCCTACATCGGGGAGCTTTTATGCGTGTGTTCCTGGTTCTAGGGTACATTTTACAGATACAAAATAGCCACTTATTACGGTGGTAATCCTACATCGGGGAGCTTTTATGCGTGTGTTCCTGGTTATAGGGTACATTTTACAGATACAAAATAGCCACTTATTACGGTGGTAATCCTACATCGGGGAGCTTTTATGCATGTGTTCCTGGTTTTAGGATACATTTTACAGATACAAAATAGCCACTTATTACGGTGGTAATCCTACATCGGGGAGCTTTTATGCATGTGTTCCTGGTTTTAGGATACATTTACAGATACAAAATAGCCACTTATTACGGTGGTAATCCTACATCGGGGAGCTTTTATGCGTGTGTTCCTGGTTTTAGGATACATTTTACAGATACAAAATAGCCACTTATTACGGTGGTAATCCTACATCGGGGAGCTTTTATGCATGTGTTCCTGGTTTTAGGGTACATTTTACAGATACAAAATAGCCACTTATTACGGTGGTAATCCTACATCGGGGAGCTTTTATGCGTGTATTCCTGGTTTTAGGGTACATTTTACAGATACAAAATAGCCACTTATTACGGTGGTAATCCTACATCGGGGAGCTTTTATGCGTGTGTTCCTGGTTTTAGGGTACATTTTACAGACACAAAATAGCCACTTATTACGGTGGTAATCCTGCATCGGGGAGCTTTTATGCGCGTGTTCCTGGTTTTAAGGTACATTTTACAGATACAAAATAGCCACTTATTACGGTGGTAATCCTACATCGGGGAGCTTTTATGCGTGTGTTCCTGGTTTTAGGATACATTTTACAGATACAAAATAGCCACTTATTACGGTGGTAATCCTACATCGGGGAGCTTTTATGCGTGTGTTCCTGGTTTTAGGATACATTTTACAGATACAAAATAGCCACTTATTACGGTGGTAATCCTACATCGGGGAGCTTTTATGCGTGTGTTCCTGGTTTTAGGGTACATTTTACAGATACAAAATAGCCACTTATTACGGTGGTAATCCTACATCGGGAAGCTTTTATGCGTGTGTTCCTTGTTTTAGGGTACATTTTACAGATACAAAATAGCCACTTATTACGGTGGTAATCCTACATCGGGGAGCTTTTATGCGTGTGTTCCTGGTTTTAGGATACATTTTACAGATACAAAATAGCCACTTATTACAGTGGTAATCCTACATCGGGGAGCTTTTATGCATTGTGTTCCTGGTTTTAAGGTACATTTTACAGATATAAAATAGCCACTTATTACGGTGGTAATCCTACATCGGGGAGCTTTTATGCATGTGTTCCTGGTTTTAGGGTACATTTTACAGATACAAAATAGCCTCTTATTACGGTGGTAATCCTACATCGGGGAGCTTTTATGCATGTGTTCCTGGTTTTAGGATACATTTTACAGATACAAAATAGCCTCTTATTACGGTGGTAATCCTACATCGGGGAGCTTTTATGCATGTGTTCCTGGTTTTAGGATAAATAGCCACTTATTTTCAAGCAGAGACAAAACTAAAACCTGCACCACTAGTAGACTTTGAATATGGGATTTGGGCATCTCTGGATTAGAACAACATTATTCTAAGAAAGGCAGCAAGGGTGCTGTTTTTGGTCATTTTGTTCTGTATTTTACTTCAACTTTACTTTTTAATTTAATTGAATGCTTATCATAATCTCATACTGATTTAATGAGTTACTAGAAAGGTATTTATTAGTAAATGGGTCACAGAAATTAAAGGGAAGGTGCCAATCGCATATGATGGAACTCCAATGTACTGCTGTTGTTTAAATATGTTTTTAGGAGTTCAAGGTATTTTTAAGTAACAAATAAAGTTTTGGGATTAAGATAAAGGGCACAACTAAAAAAAGTTCTAATTTATCTCTATTACCAAATGAATCTGCTTACACTTGTTCTCCTTGGTTTTCCTCCCTTTAGTGTGTTCCCATTGGTCCACTTTATCTGCTGGAGTGTGTTTGCTCATTAACCCAGTGGGGGGAGGTGTAGGAGGGAGATATACATTTTGGTATCTGAAATAGCTGGTTGTGCTCATTCAACCCTCAGCCATAATTAGCATTTTAATACCTAGCATGCATAACATTACCAGGTCTGCTTTACTTGCAGGCTTAGCCCATTATTATGGACATGTCCTGGAGAACAGCAGGTGATGGGTTTAATAAGCACAAACAGTTATTTTAAATATAAAAATAAAAATGTTGCACTAGGTATAACAAGTCATTTATAGCACACAAAGGAAAACTATTTTAGAGCACATTGTCCCTTTAGGTACAGATAAGGTCATTTATCACTAGAACTGGTGACCATGTCAAGAAGCTATTTTTATTGACAACTTACCATTTGACTTTTCACTGTCTGCAGGTTTCATCTGAATAGGATGATGCATCTAAAGAAAAAAAACAGAAAAGGAGTTTAGTGCTATATCTCTTTTCTGAATAGAAATCAGATTTAAGTATTAAAAATAATTTGGCAAAGGCATCTTTATCACGTTTTTAATTTACAACAAACATCTAATAGAATTTCACCAAATGTGCAAAAAGAAAAGGATGTAAATTGTTTTATTATTGCACTACTGCTTGTATTTAATTGATGCAATGGTTTGGCCATAAAAAAAAAAATTGCATCAAATTAGTATTAATGTATTCTGGATGTTTTCACATTCACTTGGTATGTCAATTCCCCAAAGTCTTGTAATTACATGGTGAGTCATGTCCCTTTAAGAAAATATTTGAATTGCATTCAATTTCCTTAAAAATACTAAATTATTATTTTTCCTTATAATTCATACTTGGATATTTTCTGAACAGCAAATATACAGTAATCAGCATTGTTTAATACAAAATCTTATTGACAGTCATTATTTAAAAATGCAAAATGTATTTCAACAAAAGTAGGGAAGAGTGTTGAGGTTCAATCCATTTTAATACCAACATGGCATCCAGAAAACTGTTTTACCTGCCCTATAAGCACAAACGGCAGAGAAAGGTAGGGAACCAATTTCTAACAAGACATTATATTTTGGAGAATAAATTACAGTTCATAGATTAGTGGCTGTGGAAATGGGTAAAATATATTCACAGATTCAGAGAGGAAAATCTTGCTATTGTTATAAATAATCAAAATAACTGCACCGTCCAAAAAAAATACCATAGCTCACTTTTATGGTTCACTAAAAGGAAGTGAAACACATTTTGTATTAAATATGATTTTATTGCATATCTTGGTTTTGTATTATTTTAGAAATAAGAAGGCATTTCAACATTTCTTGCCCAAGAGTTACATATGCAAACCATTACAAAACCAAATTAGTTGAGCTATTTTCCACTTGCACGTTAAGGAAAGCATTTATCTTTTATCTGAATGCCTTTTCTCTCACTTCTTTCTCAATGCACATGGCTATAATGGATTTATTTCTACTATTTCAGTTTTAAATGTTTTATGGGCAAAGCACGCACACAATATCTCCTCTGTCACACTTGCAACCTCAGGAACTGAGCATCAGATTACGTAACCGTACAAGAGTTTCTAACACAGGTAAAACCTTTTCAGGTATTGTATAAAATGATTAAAGAATTCTGTGGGTCAAAAAGGCACACCATTATTCTGTGCCTGGTTGTCTGTGTCAAAACCTCTTCAACTAATGTAATTCATTTAATGAGAAACCTTTGCCCTGTATATTAAAAAATATGGATTACATTTATCTGAAAGCGCAAAATCAATTTGTGTAATATAAAAAATTTCTAGTAATAAGAGGCTATATTGAGTCTTGTTTTAAGCGTCTCCCAATAAAATATTATATGTAATTATTTTACTACAGCATGTTATGGTTTTTTTTGTTTGTTTGTTATTTTACTTTTCTCAGTTCCTGTTGCTAGTCAAAAAGTGGCAGGTGGGGGAGGTAAAGGGTAGCTATAGGCAACTGGAATTTTGGTACAGCAAATGTTCTCTTTGATATCTGTTCTGCAATTGAAATTATTTTATAAAGTGTTAAAAAAGCAACATACTACTGAACTTGAGATGAACACAGCTTATCATAATTGGTTATGTACATAGCCACCAATCACTGTGTGAATCTTTGTCTACGTTACTGAATGAATGCTCTAACATTTACCATTGACATTGCTTCCTATAAATGTTTTTCAAACAAGGGAATGAAGCAAATTTGATAATAGAAGTAAAATGGAAAGTTGTTTAAAATGATATGCTCTATCTGAATCCTGAAAATATCCCCGATACCTGGCAGGATCAACAGGGATTCCAAGATGATTAGGGAACATAGACTCTTGTAGCAGTATATAGGGCTTCATTTATCAAGTTGCTATAGCAGTGTTGGAACCCTGGCATTTCAGGCTTGCTCAGAGCAAGCCTGAAATTCTAGTTAAGTAGCACTACTAAACCTCTACGCCACCTAAAGTGTGGAGGATTGCAGTAAGATCCGGATGATTGACAGCCCCCTCTTGCACGCAAGCAGGGGGCGTCACTGCACAGCAGATTGTGCAAGTGTGGGCAGCATACTGCCACCTGCTTGCCGTAAGGCTTGGCAGACATAGTTCATGATAGCGAACCTCGTCCTCCCACTAAATGATAAATGCAGCCCATAGAGTAAGTTGTTCTCAGGCTCTTTGTCTCTTAAAGATCACTGCTTTGCATATTAAGTACAGTTTACACAAATTCAGTGTAAACTAAATAAATGTGGATATGCATAAATATTTGTTTTCTCAGTATTCCATTTTCTATTCTAGAAAAAAGAAATAGTATTTTAATTAAAACATTTGTACTTCAAAGACAATAGTTTGTTTGAAGTGCATAGCACCAGCGATGAGAAATATGAAAAATCTTTCATAAATATATTCATAAGGATTTACACTTTAAATTCCAGTTTACATTTCCACAATTCTAAATACGTGTCTTCTTAAGCTAAAAGCAGCTAAAGTAATTGGTCAAGAATTTATTTATGGAGATGACTATTGATGGGCGAGCGTTTTTATTGATATTTTAATGATATACGTGTTAATAATGTGTATATACACATATTAACATATAAATATATATGTTTATATGCATATACATATATATCGCTGCACTACTTACCTCCTTCGCTCCTTGATTCAGGGAAAAGAGCGATACCACCATCTTTGTTATTATTAATGTTATTAGAATCTTTATTTGCAGTTTATTGCTATACGGGGGGGGGGGGGGGTGTTTCAAAAAATAAATGCAAGCCCGGGAAAGGCAGACTTCAACAGTATGATTAGAAGGCTATGTCCTAGAAAGCTTACAATGTAAGTGGTAGTTGGAGAAGGTAGGAAAGTAGAATTTGGTGAGTGTATTATAAGCCAGGTGATAGGTAGATACTATTCCAAATCAGAAAATAAGATTTAATTCCATTTGATGTGTGATAAGCTCTACAAGGATTGTGGGTAATCTTCTCTAAAGTAGGTTTTGAGAGAGAATTTAAAGGGACAGTAAATATCTTGTAATTAAAGGGCTCCATTTATATAGCTCTGCAATAGCAGCTTCAGAACCCTGTCAGCTGCAGGTTCGCACGAATGAGCCTCCAGCCGAAAGTTAAGAAACAGCGTTCATCAGACAGCTGCTTCTTAACTCACTACACCAACTGTTATGTGGCGTATTTCTATCCAAAAAGACTTTTCCGACTTGGAGATTGACAGCCCTTGCTCGCACGCGATTGTCTGTAGGGGGCAGCGTTGCACACACTTACTGTAGTGTGCAATGAAAAATGTGGGCAAAGTATTGCTGTCCGCTAGACGCAATGCAGGGATGACAGAGGCGAAAATGCATGCCCCTGGGGCGCCCGCTCGTTGTTAAATCTGGGCCATAGTCTTCAAAGTTTTAGTTGTCCTTTTTAAGCTGTGAAAGACTCTGACAGACTGAGAGACAAAGTCCCTGCATATTTTTGTGTGAATTGTTCAATTATTAATTTTCTATCATTTATAAATTACAAATGTTATTGTGCACGTTTGCAATGTATGCATCTCCTCCCCATACTAAAACGCCCCTTAGAAGACACCCTGTTTTCAGGGTAAAAAGTGACTTTAGATCATTCCACCAGGGAAATAAAATTTACTGGCGAACATTCTTTAATAATCTCGTCAGCCCAGAAACCTTTAGATCATCGGGCGCTAAGTATGGCAAGAAAAGATAAGCAACCAAGTCCCACAGCAATATCTTCTTTCTGTGAGAGCATAGAACTTGCAAAATGAGTATTTCATGCAGACTTCTTAAAGATTACAGCCATTCTAGATAATTTCATACCGATGATCGACAATTCAGTGCCTACGGGAAGAAATAATATTAAATGTTGTAAGCTCAGAAAGAGGTAAGATTTACTACCATTGTTCAATTACATATGTGAACGGCATTAATAATGGGGTTTTTTCTCGGTTTAGTTCTATCTATGTTTTTTTCCCTGCATGTTTTGTGGAGGATCAGATGGCAGTGAAAGGTTTAAACCGCAAATACCGCTGTTATCAACTCATACAAGCAAAAATCTATCCCGGTGCTGCAAGCTGTTATTAGATTTTTAAGCAGCGAATATTTCAATAAAGTGCCGTGTTAAATACTGCTAGGAGTATTGCATAGGCCTTATTTAATTAGTAACAAAACTGCCCTTCTAAATTTAATAAACGCTGTCATGTTAGTACTGGTTGAAATTAGTGTTTTAATACTATTTCACATTTACAAACTGACTATTTATATTCCCAAGTGGCAGATCCCTTAAAGCTCTGATTATTTCATAGCACCAGTAATAGACAGCATATGGAAATCCTTTGGACTCTGAAGTATGTTCAAAAGTATTCTTCAAACCCTCCAAAAAGTACAATAAACACCTTGTAATTAGAATTTTTTTCTGCAGACGTTTGATAGATAAACATACCAGCAGAGCCAGAACATTATTAGAACAGAATAATACCTTGCTTTCTGCAATTGTTTTTCAATGTTTTTTAGACTTAAGTGTGCAAAAAGAATAATAAAATATAATGCAAAGTTATTTTATTATGTTTACTTAAGCATGTTATATTACAATCTCACAGTCTTTACTGACCCTTTAAAAGAAAAAATGTATATACATATACTAGAACAGTTTATCCCCTGTTTTTTTTAAAGCCTTTAGGCTCACCAGAAACAAACCTTAAGAAGCATTGGTTATAAGACCGCTGCTCCTTAAAGGGACACTGAACCCAATTTTTTTCTTTTGTGATTCAGATAGAGCATGCAATTTTAAGCAACTTTCTAATTTAATCCTATTATCAAATTTTCTTTATTCTCTTGGTATCTTTATTTGAAATGCAAGAACGTAAGTTAGATGCTGGCCCATTTTTGGTGAACAACCTGGGTTGTCCTTGCTGATTGGTGGATAAATTCATCCACGAATAAAAAAGTGTTGTCCAGACTACTGAACCAAGAAAAAAACTTAGATTCCTTTTTATTCAAATAAAGATAGCAAGAGAATGAAGAAAAATTGATAATAGGCGTAAATCAGAAAGTTGCTTAAAAAAATGCATGCTCTATCTGAATCACAAAAGAAAAAAATTGGGTTCAGTGTCTCTTTAACTCATCTGCCCTCTCTGAGGTAACGGACTGCAATCATCCTGATCGGATATGATCAGGATGATTGACACCCCCTGCTAGTGGCCGATTGGCCGCAAATGTGCAGGGGGCGGCATTGCACAAGCATTTCACCAGAAATGCTTGTGCAATGTTAAATGCCGACAGCATATGCTGTGGGCATTTAGCGATGTCGGGCGGACATGACCCGGTACAGCGGATCATGTCCGACATATAATAAATCTACCCCTAGGTATGGCCCCATAAAAGGATAAAGACACATCAGAAAATCGCCAGCAGCAGCGAGACTCTCTGATTGGATAATCTGACCACATCATTTTGTGTTAGCAGTACTATAATGCTACTGGGTAAGGGCATGCTATTTATAGGATTTGTTTTATTACAAGCCACTGAATAAACAGGGTGTGGGTCTATTACTGAAAAATACACTGTGCAGCAAAAAATGTTTTATTTTTTTTGTATGTGCCTTTATAAAGAGACCTTAATTACAGGAAAGGACCTCTGGAATTGTCTTATTCTGGAGATTTATCAATGCCCAAAACAGTTAAAAAAATAAATGTGAAAGCTATTCAGCTGGTATCTTGGGCCTGATATTCAAAACTTCACCAGCATGGAAAGAAATCACGCAAAATCTTTGGCATTTTTTTTAGACCTTGTATTTTAATTTTAGTAGTCTCTGTTTCACGTAAAGAACACTACATAGCAATATAAAAATGTCTCGAGTTAAACTTTCTGTTTCTATATTTTAAGTGTCTCGCTGTACTGACGAGATTTCTTAGAATATCTCACCTGAGTGGTGAGGTTTTAAATATCAGGCCCCTTGTGAGAAAAAACTTGTTTGTTTCTTTTATAAAATATAGTGGTAGTATTTGCTTTTGTCTAGTCACAAGGTTTATTATATCCTTACTGCACATGCCTACAGTTATTTTAATCTTACGTGTGTGTCTTTGTGTGGGAGTGTGTCTGAGTATGCGAGAGGTGTCTGTGTGTAAGTGTCTTTGTGTGTGTGAGTGTTTGTGTCTTTGTGTTACTTCCTGTGTGTGTGAGTCTGTGTGTGAAAGAATTAGTGTATTTGTGTGTGTGTGAGAGAGAAAATGTGTGTAAGATTGTGTGTGTTAGTATGTGAGAGTGAGTATGTGTGAGAAAGCGTTTGGGGGTTTGTGTGTGTGTAAGAGAGAAAGAGCGTGTATGTGAGAGCAAGAGTGTGTGTGACTGTGTTAGAGTGTGTGGGAGAGAGCGAGAGTGTGTGTGACTATGTTAGAGTGTGTGTGACTGTGTTAGAGTGTGTGTGAGAGAGCGAGAGTGTGTGTGACTATGTTAGAGTGTGTGTGACTGTGTTAGAGTGTGTGTGAGAGAGCGAGAGTGTGTGTGACTATGTTAGAGTGTGTGTGAGAGAGTGAGAGTGTGTGTGACTGTGTTAGAGTGTGTGTGACTGTGTTAGAGTGTGTGTGACTGTGCTAGAGTGTATGTTAAAGTGTGTGTGAAGGTGTGAGCACGTGTAAGAGAGTGTGTGTATGAGATAAAGTTTGTGAGAATGTGAATATCTAAATGCGAGTTTTTGTTTATGTGCTATTATATATAGTATAGTACTGTACATTTTTTGCAGTGCTGTGCACGGAGCAAGAGTTTTCGGGTTTGACCTGAACTAAAGATGGCGACCCTACCTAATTGGCGCTGTCTGGCTAATTATTCTTATAGCTATGAAAACTGAATAAATGATGTGACTAAATTAATAAGAAATGTCATACAGCAGGAAACTGAAAGGAACACTATGGGGCCTATTTATCAAATGTCTTGCGGACCTGATCCGACAGTTCGGATCAGGTCCACAAGACATCGCTGAATGCGGAGAGCAATACACTCTACGTATTCAGCATTGCACCAGCAGTTCTTGTGAGCTGCTGGTGCAACGCCGCCCCCTGCAGACTTGCGGCCAATGGGCCACCAGCAGGGGGTGTCAATCAACCCGATCGTACTCGATCGGGTTAAATTCCGGCGATTCCTGCTCAGAGCAGGCGGACAGGGTTATGGAGCAGCGGTCTTTGTGGCGAACACAAGTTCAGAGCTTGATAGATAGGCCCCTATGAGATGTCATTTAAGCCTTACAATTCATTGTGCACAGTCCTCAGTAGCAGTTATCAGATAACAAACTAAAAAACAAAGCAGTGTTTGCAAACTGTCTACTCAGATAAAAAGTTTGGATTGGCTTATTTAATTAAGGCAAGAGGTTGGTTGATTTTGGCTTTTGAAAAACAATTGCAGCAAACAAGGTATTAATTTGTTTTTAAAATGTTAGACTTGCCTAGTATGCTATCCTATAGCCAAACAACAAATATATTCTGTAATTCCAAGCGTTTAGGGTCCCTTGAATAAATAATCAGTGGATATTAGCAGATACATACTTACTAGCTGACACAGGAATCATTAAACTAACAATGAAAATGCTGGATCGTTATTGAATAGTGTAAACAGGACACCTTTCCTGTCTTTAGAGAACCAGTTTTAACCATCTGAACATATTAACATATGAACATAATGAAAAATCACTAAGCAGTGGGTTATACCTAATATAAATCATTGCAATATGTATAATTAATCATTTTAAAATATTTTATTTGTTAATTTTTTAAACTTCCTTTGTGAAAAATACATTACTTCCTGTCACAGCTCTTCAAGGGGGCTGTAGTGTCTTCAGGAAGGCAAATAATCAGTTTTTCCTGGGATGTGCTCTAGCTGCAGTCCGTTTACTGCCCATGCTCAGTAGAGGGCTTTTGCTGCATCATGTGACAGTAGAACTTAAGTTATGCAATGCCAGCTCTCTTATCTAGTTGCTGGCAATGACTACACTGATTAGTTCTAAGTGCTCATTTAGCAAGAAGTAAGTTGTTTGCTATTTTTAACAAAATCTGTTTCTTTTTTATGTTAACTTATGTTGTTTTACTAAAGGAACACTTATTTCATATCCCTTTAAAGGGTTCACTCATTTATCATACTTTAGAAAAATGTAAAAAAATGCATAACTTTAGCATTCAACTAATAATTAATTTACTTGTCTAGTTTATAATATAAATACCTGACTGTACAAAGGCAACATTTTCAGTGTATTTTGCTGATATATTTGCTTGTTTAATCTTGAGTAAATATTCCCTTTAAACTTTTTTTTTTATATGGAGTTGAAGAATTACAGCATATTAATACTAAGAACACTCTAGATTCTGTTTTATTATTTCAATGAAAGAAATCACCAACTGCATTTAACATTTTCCAGGAATAACACGGAAACTCATTATTTTTTACTGCAAACCGAATGACACTTTGGGTTAATGTGTGAGCAAAGCTTGGTGAATATTTCCTCTCCTTCAAAAAAAATGGATTTAATCACACAAGATTTCCTACACTCATTGTTTTGAGTGAATATTGTTCTTTTTTATTATACTTTGTTTCATTTTCTAATGAAAGAACTATAACAATATTCTCCAGACCTAATACTGACACTGTAATGAATTTTTGATAAATGCTTTAATAAGTTTCTTTAACTATTTACTACAACGTTTCACAATACTAATACAATATTTATGAGCATAATGCATTAATTGCATGAATAGCTAATTTCAGACACATCTTTGTTTCTTGTTTTCTTGCTTTTTCTTGTTTCATGAAGACTGTAGATGTATTGGGTAGTTTAATTTTATTTTGCATTAGATATAAAAAAATTTTTTTTAATTATTATGAAATACCTACAAATACTTAAAAGGGCAGTCAACACAAAATTTGGAATTACTTAATTGTATGTAGCTGTTAATGACGTTTTAATCCCCCCTTTAGCCCATGGTTAATGCATATCGTGCTTGTGTTAAAAATCACTTACGGTGAGGTGGGATTACCTATGGGAAGCTATGGAGGGTTTTGGAGTCCCAATCCAATTCATAAGGGCGGTGAGGACCCTATACTCTTGCCCTACTGCAGTGGTGAGAGGGGTAGGTTTTCAATCAGAGAAAATCTTGGTGTCTAATGGTACCAGGCAGGGGTGCCCTTTGTCACCCCTGCTGTTCGCACTTGCTATTGAACCATTAGCGCAAGCAATTAGAAGAAACGATAAAATAGAGGGTATAACTTTTAGAAACTCCACACATAAAATTGCGCTTTTCGCAGATGATGTCACTTTAGTATTGACCTCCCCCGAGACATCTTTACCACCCCTCATGGATGTCATTAGATTATTTGGTGAAATAAGCTTTTATAAATTAAATATGTCTAAAACCGAAGCGTTAGCTATTGAGATACCAGATGTAGTCGTTTCAAATATTAAAAGAAGTTACAACTTTAAGTGGATGGACAATTGTATAAAACACTTGGGAGTATATTTAAGCGCAGATATGGCCACAATTGTAAAAAGAAACTTTACAGATAGATTGCAGGAGTTTCAAAAGCTCTTGGGGACATGGGAGTATTCGGAAATCTCATGGACAGGTAGAATTGCCTCAATAAAAATGTCTTTTTTGCCGAAAATTACATATCTTTTTAGATGTATTCCTATTCAAATTCCCAGATCAATAATTAACCAATTGCAGAGTATGATTTCAGCTTATATTTGGAGGGGTAAGAAACCAAGGGTTTCTGGAAATATCATGCAAAGATCGATCAAACAAGGAGGCTTGGCCTTACCTAACATCTTAGCATACCATGACTCGGCTAGACTATCTCACATCATGGGATGGAGTACTGCAGACTCCAGCCCCAGATGGCAAGACGTAGAAAGAGATATTATACCGCTGAACATGAAATTGACGGACTTGATCTGGATTCCGGTTCACTATCGGAGCAAATTAGGAATAACACAACCAATTATCTTAGATGCCCTCAAGTTTTGGGACAGAAACAGGCATAGAACACATATAGCTCCACATCCGTCTCCCATACACCCAGTTGTTAGTGTGGCGTGGTGCCTCCAAGAAACTCACATGAGTATTTGGCTAGAACTAGGTGATATATTAGTTGAGGACATTAGTGAAGAAGCAGGTCAATCTTTTCTTAATTCCTTTATGTTAAAACACAGTATCCCTAAAAAATACTACCTAGAAACACTCAGACTACTCGGTTTTTTAAGGAATTGGGGACTGCAGGCCGGTAAGTGGAGAGAAAGAACTAAATGGGAAATATGCTGGACCTCAGTTCGTAAACCTAAGGGGTTGATGTCTTTTTTATATTCTCTATTAACTGGAGAGCAAGCACCAAGGAAAGCCTTATCCCAATTGGCTTGGGAGAGGGACTTACGTGAGACTTTTGATTTAAGCGATTGGTACAGAGAGATGATGTTTGCTAAAAAGTATCTTCATTGTGCTACCCTTTGGGAAATCCACTATAAAATAGTTTATAGATGGCACTTAGTGCCTAAGCGACTCCATCAATTCTATCCGACTTCGTCTTCAGCTTGTTGGAGGAATTGCGGTCAGATAGGTTCCTGGATGCATGTGTGGTGGGAGTGCCCCAAGATCAGACTTTTCTGGAGGAAATGTATGAAATTCTTGGGGGATTTGCATTATAACCTTCCTTTCTCACCAACCCTTGCTCTGCTGCATTTGGGCTTTCCTAGAATGCCCTTGCCGAGAAAAATTTTCCTAACTTATTTTCTCACGGCTGCCAAATTAATTATTGCTAGGAAATGGAAACAGGAACCACCCCCCTCAATTCAGAATGTCATAGAACAACTTAATCACATGAAACAAATGGAACAATATGTATATAACCTAACTGGAAAGATTGACTTATATCTAATGGTGTGGGAGGGTTGGACAGAACTTTTTGGCGACTGATTAGGAAAATATGACTGATAATAGATAAAAGTGGCTCTAAGAGGATATCCAGCATCCCCCTCCCCCATATCTCCTCCCCATTCTGATCCCCTCCCTCCCCCCTTTTCCCTTTATGTGTTTTTTTTTTTTTTTTTTTTCTTCAAATAGAAAGGAGATTAAAAGACAATACTTATGGATTTGCTTTCTCATGTCATTTAAGAGCTACTTGCTATGATTTCCTACACTGTTATATGCGTGAAGATAAATACATTACTAGTATATTTAGTTTTTCACTCTACAAGTTGTATAAGATTTTTTTTGGTTGCTAAAACTTTAACTAACTTAAGGTGTTATAATATATGATATAAAAAAAAAAAAAAGAGAGGAAATACCGGAATATGAATATTATATATATTGTATGCATACAAACTTCTCCATTCTTTTGTTGTTTTGTACTTACTGAGAGATGAATATGAGAAATTTACTTTAACACATGTAACATATGTCGATTACTACAAAGTGTATGTTTTGACATTGCTGTACCTACCTTGTATTTCCTCAATAAAAAATTTTTGATTTAAAAAAAAAAAAAAAAATCACTTACTTTGTACCCTCTGGCCGATTTGAAGGCCCCCAGACCCCTCCTTTCCCAGACATCATCCTTAGTGAAGGCTCTGTTGAAAATAATCGTCTCCGTGTCAAGCAAGACGTTTCTTGCTCGTGCGCGCTATTTTGCGCGTGTGCATTGTATTTTGATCATCAAGGAACCGCTATGCAACTGAGGAGTGGTATTCTTTCGTTTCAGGTTTTAAAAGCCCTCCTTGGCTATCAAAATACAATGTGCATGTGGAGACGCTTCTTTTTAACAAAGACGTCAGGGAAAGGAGGGGTCTGGCGGCCATTTCAAATTTTCCGTAGGATGAAAAGTGAGTGATTTTTCATGAAAACAAGATATGCATTAACCATTGGCTAAAGGAGGATTAAAACATCATTAACAACTACATAGGAATAAGTAATTCCAAATTTTGTGTTGACTGTCCCTTTAAAAGGGATATGAGACACATTTTTTTCTTTCATGATTCAGATAGAGCATGTGATTTTACAGGGACGTATGCTTAGGAGCCGACCCACTTCTGGAGCACTATAACGCAGCAGTTCTCAATATTTTTCAAACACCCTACTGCACAGGTTTTAGTCTATATTGTAGTGACTGGATTATCCTAGATACATTACTGAGTCGCATCTACAGATCAGCAATTTTCTTAAACTCATTTGTTCCGTTTATTACTGATTTGTTCCTTTTTGTTGTTCTATATGGTAAAACAGAAGCCAGTTGAAATGATATATATATATATATTTGTTTTTATAAAATGCACCTTGTTTATTTAGTAAGAACGTTTAAAGAGGCCACGTTTTCTTCAGTCCATCCTGTATGATTTCAGCTGTAGCCTAGTATGTCACTGAGATTAACTTCAATACTAAATCATTCCCCTAATAAATGTATTATTAATTAGTAGGTAGACCTTGGCAAGGCCGGAGAATTTTAAGAGCATAATGGAAAAAAAAACTTTTGTAAAAGTCATTCAAGTCATTGCCAAAAAGTTTAATATTGTTAAAAAGCCTGAGAGTCTGAGCTTGTGAATGCCATGACAGAAAAATGCTCTGTCGTATTTTATTTATTTATTTTAAAGAACAAAATGCAAGGGCAATTCTGCATTTATATTTACTTTTTACTTTATTACAAAATATTTTCTATACGTGACATTTAAACAACATAAAGCAAATGCCTGAGAAAAAAATAGCTTATGCTGAAAAAATGCTTACTCTTTCTGTCTATTATTATTATTATAAAGCGGCAACAGATTCTGCAGCGCTGTACAAAGATAAAAAGTACAGTACAATACAATGTAAGTCACCGGACAAAATGAAACAAACGAATACAGGGGGAATTGAGGGCCCTGTTCCCGTGGGAACTTACAATCTAGATCTATCTGTCTATCTACTACGCTCTCCGTATTCAGCATTGCACCAGCAGCTCTTGTGAGCTGCTGGTGCAACTCCGCCCCCTACAGACTTGCGGCCAATCGGCCACCAGCAGGGGGTGTCAATCAACAAGATCATACTCGATCGGGATGAATTCCGGCGATGTCTGTCTGCCTGCTCAGAGCAGGCGGACAGGTTATGGTGCAGCAGTCTTTAGACCGCTGCTTCATAACTGCTGTCTCTGGCGAGTCTGCAGGCTCGCCAGAAACACAGGCCCTCAAGTTCCATTCAGAGCTTGATAAATGGGCCCCTAGGTGTCTATCTGTGTCTGTGTCTCTGTGTATGTTTGGTTTTTGTCTTCATGTCTCTATATTTGTAAGCCACTCTGTCTGTATGTCTATCTATCTATCTATCTATCTTTTAGCCTGTCTGTATGTCTATCTATCTATCTATCTTTCTGCCTGCCTGTCTGTATGTCTATCTATCTATCTATCTATCTATCTATCTATCTATCTTTTAGCCTGTCTGTATGTCTATCCATCTATCTATCTATCTTTTAGCCTGTCTGTATGTCTATCTATCTATCTATCTATCATCTATCTATCTATCTATCTATCTATCTATCTATCTATCTATCTTTTAGCCTGTCTGTATGTCTATCTATCTATCTTTCTGCCTGTCTGTATGTCTATCTATCTATCTTTCTGCCTGTCTGTATGTCTATCTATCTATCTGTATGTCTGTCTGTCTGTCGATCTACTATGTGTCTATCTGTGTCTGTGTCTCTCTGTATATTTGTTTTTTTTGTCTTCATGTCTCTTTATTTGTAAGTCACACTGTCTGTCTATCTATCTGCCTCTATCATCTATCTATCTATCTATCTATCTATCTTTCTGTCCCATCTCTCTGTCTATCTACAATATGTCTATCAGTGACTATATCTCCCTTTATGTTTGTTTTTTGTCTCCTTGTCTCTATGTCTGTTTGTCACTCTGTATCTCTTCTTGAATGGTTATCTGTCTGCTATATGTCTGTCTGACACTCAGTCTGTCTATATGCTTCTATCTATCTATCTATCTATCTATCTGTCTGTCTGTCTGTCTGTCTGTCTGTCTGTCTGTCTGTCTGTCTGTCTGTCTGTCTGTCTATCTATCTATCTATCTATCTATCCATCCATATGAAAACGTGTCTAGCTTTCTTGAAATCTAAAGTACCCAAACCCTTTCCACACAAAAATGTAATAGTAATTATAAAGCGAAATTATATTATTCCACACCACCAAACAGCAGAGTAATACACATGCATAGTAAACATCACTGATTAAACATTAATAGATAAAGCTTACAAAAAGTAAATACTTTAGACAAGTCATCTGAGATTGAGGTATGTTTTAATCTTGCCACAAAATTGCCTGATATTTAAAACAGGATTTTATGCCCATTATAATTTAGCTTCTTGAATATTAAAGTGAATGAAGAAACAAATAATCATTGCTGGAATAAGAAATAGAATAGGAAACAATTTTTATTTTTGGGGAGGTGGGGCTCAAAGAGGAAAATGATGTAGCATTATGACGTTAGGTATAAATATGCAATTGACAATAATTTAAGGAGATTAAGAACCATAAGGGGTTGATTGCCTTGTTCATGGGTTATTGTTAGCTGTAAGTCACCATTGTGTGAGATGATGGACAGGACAGATGGACTCATAATATTATGGTTTGTAAATCAAACCAAATGTAATCACTAAAATATTAACCTCCCAACCTCTGGAATAATTCTTGTAAATAATGAACTCCCCTACAAAAGAACATTTGCAAATATTTAAGGCAATAACCTGCAACATATATTTCCTCTAAACTAACAGAATCCTTCCAAAACCCCCACACATACTCCCCTGTTTGCAATCTCTACCCCCCTCTCTAAAACCCACATATCACAAATATCCCCTCTATTCCAGGACCTTTAATTAATACCCCCACTTATCGAAGCACTTCCTCTTTGAGCCTCCCCCTCCCAAACAAAAAAAAAGTTGTTGCCTATTCTATTTCTTATTCCATTATTGTCGTTTGCAATTTTATACATAATATCATAATGCTACATAATATGTTGGTGCCTATAAATGAATGACAATAATAATATTAATAATAATAAAAATAGTAATAATAATAATGATAATAATAATGATAAATAAGCATAAAAAAGTCATAAGTAGCTCAACAGTAATTTCCTTATAGAATAATGTACACAGATTCTTACTTTTAATAACACTAACCTAATGTAGTAGGGTGATTGTAGTATATTGATAAATCAGATTATATGAGATACACCCAATACTAATTCTCAAGGACTGTGTTTAACCTCTACTAAGATGTTCAAGATACAGTTAAAGTCACATATCTGGCAGGCTCCCATGCCATTCCTGACACAACAAACAAGTGATTGGTGGAGACATATGCATGCCTCTGCTGATTGGCTATGTCCTTAAAGGGATAATAAACCCACAATTTTTCTTTTAAGATTCAGATAGAGCATGCAATTTTAAGCAACTTTCTATTTACTCCTAATATCAATTTTTCTTTGTTCTCTTGCTATCTTTATTTGAAAAAGCAGGAATGTAAGCTTTGGAAACCCGGCCTATTTTTTGTTCAGTACCCTGAAAAGGGCTTGCTAATTGGTGGGTACATTTAGCCATCCAATCAGCAAGAACAACCCAGGTTCTCAACCTAAAATAGTCCGTCTCCAAAGCTTTTAATCCTGCTTTTTCAAATAAAGATAGCAAGAGAACGAAGAAAAAGTGATAATAGGAGTAAATTAGAAAGTTGCTTAAAATTGTTGCTCTATCTGAATCATGAAAGAAAAAAATATGGGTTTAGTGTCCCTTTTATACCAATGCATTGTGTCTGGGTGTGCAACTTTATGAGTTTTACCACTTTGCAAGAGTTAAGCGCACACAATGAAAAAAGGACACTCATTTATAAATAAAAACGCTTTAACTTAATATAACTGGATTGATTTAATACTGTCAGCTGCTCTTCTCAGGGCAAGGTAGAGAATTGTACACATATAACATTAAAAAGTTTGCTGTACTCTACTGAAAGTAAGTTTTGTATGCTGACAATTTTTCAATAAAGTTCATTAAAATCTTTAAAAAAAAATTAACAAATTAGAGCATTTTATGGTTTCACTACTATGTCCTTTGAAAGAAAATCCATTTAAATATTTATTACCAAAAAAAGAGAATAAAATAAAAAGAATTGGCCAAACTTGGATTGAGAAACAGGTGGTTTAAAAATATAAAAGTTAAAAACAATATAGCAAAACACTTTGGCTTTATTCCCGAAGCTGACCTTGCTTGGTGTTGGTGCCTGCATCTCTACACTAAGCAGTACATTTCCAAGACAGAATCAGTCACCATATAAATATTAAGGAAGTTTAAAGTGCCATGATACCCAAATGTGTAAAAACTTGAAAGTGATGCAGCATCACTGTAAAAAGCTGACTAGAAAATATCACCTGAACATCTATCTCTATGTAAAAAAGGAATATATTTTACCTCAAAATGTCCTAAGTATTCACACCCCATTGTAAAGGACTTTAAGCAGCAAATCAGTATGTCTGTCCCGGGACCTGCAAGGGAGCGAGCCTCATGCACACTCAAGTAATTTCCCTATTCAGTTTAAGGAAGTTTACTATGAAATCTCATGAGAGTTAAGTGAAATCTCAAGAGATCACAGTAAAAGAGTTCAGGACCTCAGCACTGTTGATGCTGATTGGCTGCAGTTAATTTCTTCATTTTTTATTTTTTTTACCTGTAGCTGGACAGCAGCTGAATTATAACTTTTTACACAGCACTTACTCTGGTGAGCTGAGGAAATGAAATTGTGAGGTAAAAAATCTTCCTTTTTTACTAAGAGATGCTCAGGTGATATTTTCCTGTCAGCTTTTTACAGTTATACTGCATCAGTTTCAAGTGATTTAGCATATGAGCATTATGTCCCTTTAAGTTGGTACTGTTATTGTTCTGAATGAATCCACTTTAGAATGGGGAATTGATACTTTGAATTCCCACTCTGTCTTGAAAATAATGTAGATCTGATATCATTCTTTAAATATTAATTTAATTTAGCCACTGATAGACAAACAAAAACCATTGCCTGTAACCGTTCTGCAGTCTAATTTATTAAATTCTCAGGAGGTAAGTAATATGAAAATCCATGTTATCTAAATATAGAGCCTAGAAACTGGTTCAACCTGGGTGGAATTCTATCTGGGAATAGTGACTCCGTCCGTAGTGATTAATTCATCATTTCTGTCAGATTGCTCTAATTGGCTGTCAAATGACATCGCATAATCCCATCTGTGACTTCATTTTATCTGTGTTTCTACATCTTATGTGCCAATGAACATAGACAAGAAAGAAAATCTGCAATTATATCTTTACATGTGCTGTCTGCAACAGGAGAGAATGGATTATGTGCAATCCGTGTAAAGCTAGGCCAAATCATTTTGACCAAAATATTCATATATTATATATTATATATATATATAATATTAAAAAACAAAAATAGGATGGGGGGGTGAATCGATGGTACGAGTGCCCATAACAAATTTGTTGGAATTTCATCTCTAGGCTACCACCAGACTACTTGATTTAATTGGAGGCATTTATTTTATGTCTTTGTGTAAAAATGATGCTTTGTTCCACACGCGATAGAGAGGCCAAAAATCTAACAAAGTAACCTAGCGTTTCAACGTTTTGTAAATGGCCTAAACCAGATATTTGTTTTGCAGCATTTGCAATGCAGAGTACAGAATCTGCTTTTTGGCTTCTCTTGGGGGCGGGGCAAGCACATTCTTTTTCACACAAAAGTAAGATGTATTTAATATCCTTTTAATATTTTACACTTGTTAAAAAAAAAGTTACTGTGCGCACTCAAGAGATTTTTTTTTTTAAAAAGATTATCACTCACTTGGGCTTCATCCCCTTCTGCTTTAAGATTATGTGAGAAGCAATAGATTTAGTCATAAATCTAAGTTGACAAATTGGATGCACAGCTGTCTGTGTAAGCCTATTAAAAGGACATTGCAAACAAACTCACATAATCAATAACTGTTTTCAGAGGATTTACTGTGAATTTCTTTCCAGACTGAAGTTTCTGCCACTCATTACAAAAGAGTATTTTCAGTTAACCCCTTGATGTTACATTGTAGTTCTCTTTAGAAGGCAATGGGTTAAACAACTTGTTGCCCCTTATGAGGAATTGAATGTGAACATATCAAGTAAATAAAATATTGAGAATACAGTCATTTTTTTATCTAAGTGTAGTATATATAAGCAATGAAAAATCTGCATAAAAAATTCCATACAATTTTTTTTTTAAATCATGTAACATTTCAATTGTTTTGAGGTTTAAAAAGGTAGATGAAATCCAACATTTTTCTTTTTTAATTAAGATTAAACAACTTTCCAATTTACTTCTATTATCTAATTTGCTTTGTTCCCTTGGTATCCTTTGTTGAAAATCATAGTTACGTAGGCTCAGTAGCAGCAATGTGACAAACACAGCAACATTCTCTCCAGGCTGCCGCCAGCACAAGCTGGCTTAGGAGTGCAACCGGAACAGGTACTTCCATAGCAGTGTGTCCCCAACAAATTTGGAAAAGTTTCTTGTGGCAGATCCAGCCACATATACAGTAGTAATCACAAAGAAAAGGTAACTGAGAGCATGGATTAATATAAAAAGCAAAATATTTATTCACGAATATATTAAAATGTGAACAGACATGTAGAGCTTTCTATCAGAAAAATGTCTAATGCATTTTATGCCCCCTAGTGGCGCTTAAAGGGACAGTATACACTCATTTTTATATAACTGCATGTAATAGACACTACTATAAAGAATAAGATGCACAGATACTGATATAAAAATCCAGTATAAAACTGTTTAAAAACTTACTTAGAAGTTCTTAGTTTAGCTCTGTTGAAAAGGTAGCTGGAAAGCCCACTGCAAGTGGGAAATAAGACACTCCCCCTCCCCCTTCTTTTGCATATGAAAAGACCCTTTACACAAACAGGAGCAAGCTGGAGAAGGTAGCTGACGGTATTCACATAAAACTTTGGGGCTTGGTTAGGAGTCTGAAAATCAGAGCAATGTTATTTAAAAATAAGCAAAACTATAAATTTAAAAAAAACAAAAACTTTATGAGCTATATAAATAGATCATCTACAAAACATTTATGCAAAGAAAAAATGAGTGTATAATGTCCCTTTAATCATAGCCTGGAGACACAATGCACTACTTGGAGCTGACTGCTGATTGGTGGATGCACATATATGCCTCATGTCAATGGCTTACACAATGTTTTTAGGTATCTCCCATTAGTGCAATGCTGCCCATTCAACAAATAATACCAAGAGTTGTTTAAAATAACAATTTATCTAACTAATGAAAGAAACATTTTGGGTTTCATTTACCTTTAATAACACACCCTTATGAAAGCATTTTAGTATGATTTTCCTAACTCTTATGTTCTGTGAAATTAGGGACAGATTAAAAAAGCTACTGCACTGATTAAGCAGACCCTGTGTAGGGTTAGTTTTCGGAATCCTGCAGCCTTTTTAAAAGCAGTTGAAAACCCACAATTACAGGAAAAGCAGGCAAAATAAATTAATAAATGCACCTCACATTTTTTGTAATACACATAAACATTACATTTTGAGTTTAAACCTTCTAGCCATTACGACCTAGATCTATGTCATGCGGTACATAACCCAGTGTACCGCATAACCTAGATCTATGTTGCAGCTTCAGGAAGCTCCAGCAGTCTCGGTTGTCAAGGGACAGCCAAAAGCTGCTGTTCCTGAGCTGCAGGCATCTGTCTTCATATGGTAACAAAGCACAATCTATGCTCCATTACCATATGAAGGCAGATCGCAAGATCATTACAGAAAGTGTCATGGTCTGTGTCACTGTCTCTAACGATCTCCGTCAGTGCCGGTGGGAGGTAAGGAGGGACGCGGGTGGGCGGCACAGCGGTGGAGATGGAAGGGAGTGGGAGGGAGGGACGGGGCCCTACACTACAGAAAATAAAGTTTGGAAGGAAGAGGGAGTGATGGTAAGTTACACTACAGAAAAAAGTGGGGAAGAGGGGGACAATCAGTATATATATGCCGCTAAAAAATCAGCAGCTGGAACCTAGGTTCTTTGCTGCTCCTGAGCTTTCCTAGGTAAACCTTTCAGCAAAGGATAACAAGAGAAGGAAGCAAATTAAATAATAGAAGTAAATTGGAAAGTTGTTTAAAATAGCATGCTCTTTTCTAAATAATGAAAGAAAAAAAATGTGGGTTTCATGTCCCTTTAAGTTTGGAATGGGTACTTCTACGTTTAACAGGAACTGGAAAGCCCAACATTTTCAGAATTACATTATAGGAAAAGGAAACTATATAAATCATGAACAATTTATTTCTTTTGCTACATTTTAAACATTTTATATTGCAATGTCCCTTTAACTCCCAGAAGATAATTTTAATCGTGAAAGAGGTGGTCTCTTTAAGTCATATCTTCTGCATAACGTGACAAAAAAAAACTGCAGGATATTCTGCTCATGGGCATTCAAAGTGATAAGAAGCCAATTAAGTTTTACATGTTGCTGTGTTAATTTGAGTTCTTTTTTTAAGACAAAACAGCGAATAATTCAGTCACTCTGATAACAACACAAAGACGCTAGAGAGATGAGGTGGTGTTGTGAGATAACACAGAAAAAGAATATCCTGCAAATGAAGAAAAGTATCCCAGGTGTCATGCTATCTATCGCTTCCTAATTAATGCTTAATTAAGACATCTATAGCAGCTTTTATTTCAGATCTAGAGGAAGCTAAGTTCATCTGTAACACTAGTTCTGTTGTCCAAAGTATTTTTTAAGGGTCTTTTTTTTAATCTCTAATGATCATGGTGGCATACGAAAATGAGATGCTGCTAACAAATTTTTGGAAGCTGTGCTACGCAAACTGATGGTCTATTAGAGCTAACATAAGGCTTGCTTTGCAGAACCATTTCTGTGCCTTTTTACAAATCTGGACGTTTAGTAACTATAAACTGATATATCAAGAAAATGCATGGAAACTTGAATTTTGACTTCAGATACACAAAAAACAAAAACAATAAGACAACCTTGTTTGCTCATTCTTGTATGTGCATAAATGTCTTCATTTATTTTATTGTTGGGATAGTATTGCACACATCCTAAGTAAATTGACAATATTTGTCCCTGAGAAATACCGAAAAAGAAAAGCCCAGGATCTTATTCTGTTTTATAGATAACTAGTTAGGCCTCATTTTATAAATATTGAATACAGTTCTAGAGATGGTATCTACATAAGGATAAATATCCCTAAGGGTAATGAGGGCAACCAGACGTGGCCCATATAGACTGATACGCCCCTGTGCCGTACACTTTCAATGAGAAGCGGTAGTAGCACCCCATCACGTTTTTATTACAAGTGGTCAGTTAAGTGTTGCACTTGTGTGCAATCTGAAATTCCGTTTTTTTTCTTAGAACATTTTTGAAAACCAAGTTTTAGCTGTTATCACTAGTTATTGTGCATTCAAAAACATAGTAGGTGTATTGCAAAAAACGTAACCAAAAACTCCACTTTTTGATCAGAAAGTTTGCATTCCATCTGGCTGGCATGAATTCCAGTGTGGCCCTCATAGAAATCTATTATCTGAGAAAAATTAAGCCTGTGCGTTATCAAACATAAGATAGTGTAGCACCTATATACTGTGAACTCTTACACATGCACAGCCGGTGCTTCACAAAGTGTGCAGATAAAACGATTGTTTACAATTTTTAATAGAAGTAAACTGGAAAGTGGAGTCATTAAAGTTTTATTTTGACTTTAGTATCTCTTTAATGTTGCCTTAAAGGATCACTCAAGTCAAAATTAAACTTTCATGATTCAGATAGAGCACACAATTTTAAACAACTTTCAAATTCACTTCCACTATCTAAATATGCACAGTCTTTTCATACGCACACTTTCCGAGGCACCAGCTCCTGTTGAGCATGTGCAAGATTCACAGAACATATATATATGCATTTTGTGATTGGCTGATTGCTGTCACATGATGCATGGGAAGGAAAATAAAATCAACTTGTCAGAAAAGAAATCTACTGTTCATGTGAAATTCAAACTATGTGCTTTTACATTGTCTATTTATTATACATTTACTGATTATTCTACTGTGTGTAGTGGTCCTTTAACCAGATAGAAAGGGGACCCTGTAAGCCAAGAAATCCATTTGCTTTCAATGCTAAACAAAAACTCTGGTTTGGCTTATTACATTTAAAGGGACAGTCTAGTCAAAATAAAACTTTTATGAATCAGATAGGGCATGCAATTTTAAACAACTTTCCAATTTACTTTTATCATCAAATTTGCTTTATTCTCTTGATATTCTTTTTTGAACAATAAACTTAGGTAGATTCGTATGCTAAAAGTTTTAAGTCCTTGGCGGCTGCCTTTTTTTCCACAGCTAGACAGTGCTAGTTTATGTGTGCCATATAGATAAACATTGTGCTTACTCCTTTGGGGTTATTTATGAGTCAGCACTGATTGGCTAAAATGCAGGTCTGTCAAAAGAACTGAAACAGGGGCAGTCTGCAGAAGCTTAGATACAAGGCAATCACAGAGGTAAAAAGTATATTAATAAAGGGATTATCTCCTTTTTAAACAATAACAGTGTATTGTAACTTTAATACCACCATCCAACAAAAATAAATTGTAATTTGATTCCTAACTGATATCTACAGACAAAACAGTCAGAATGGTAATAATCTATGGGTTACATCAGAGCTACATTAATAAATAAAATTAAATAATAAATAATAAAAAAAACTGTGGGATTTCACCTTTATAAAATCTGCTCCTATTTTTGTACGTCTGGGATCACTTAATGTGTGATTATGTTCTTGTTTTAAATTAGATGGGCACCTCTGCCCTTAATGTCAAACTACTTGTGCAAAAAGCAATTTCTGTTAGCCCTGCCAATGCTGCTCAATAGCTCTCAAGAGGAAATAGTTATTATACAAAGTCCATCTGGTTTTTTTTCTACATTCAACATCAGTCAAGGCCTCTCTATACTTGAACTCCAACAGTGGAAGCCTATCCTTATCTCTTTCTGTAATTAGATAAACCCCATTTTCAATGTCCAAGCAATTATTTTTTCCTCATAACTTGTGTAGTGGCAGATATTGTTCTATTAAAGTATGAATAGAGAGGAGCAAAAAAATGTGTACTTTATTTATTATGTCTATGGGCCCTTGACCTATTAGATTATATAGGAGAGTGGTTACATTAATCTTTTATCTGCCTGGAATTGTAAGATGCTTCAATATATACAAATCATGCTAACGTTTGCAAAATAGAACTATATATTTTTCTTTTTTGGAAAACAAAATGCAAAAAAAAAGCCTGCGGTTGTATAACTAATAGCTATTCTATTATAGACCAGCCCCCAGATTTAAGGAGATATTTATAGGACACTAAATAAATGGAAGCAAAGATTATTCTGAGGAAATGTTGTCATTTATTTAAATTATATTAGTTGTTTAAATATTGTGAAAAATAAGTTTTATGATTTAGTCTCCCATGTTGTAACCCAGGTTTCTCTATGTTCAAAGACCTTTTGTCTTATCTCCTCTGCTAAGGCCAAATAGGGACAATTATACATTAGTTACCGTAGAAACCATAATGTTGCTTGAGCCACAAAATGGCTGGTTATTGGAGACGGATAAGTAGCTGTTCCAAATGATGGTACTCTATGACCATATAAAAAACTGAAGACTGAGATGTGCCACTGTACCATGGGCTGATGTAATGATATTTGGCTGAATTTGGCTGGAAGAGCAAGGTATGATTCATTACTCTATCATGGGTAAAGTAAATGAGAATTGTAGTAAAAACAAAAAATATCTTCATTTAGTACCAATCTGAAAATGTGTGTTTAGTATTTAAGTTATGGACAGGACACAGGGCATGGAAGAGTGTTGGTTTTGCCAGGAGATTGAATATAGCACAACTGTCTGACTTAAAACTAAGGTATTTTTTGGACAAAGAGGACTTGATAGCATCACTATATCCAAAAATAAAATAAAAATATTGACACCCTTATTTTACTACTGGTCTATAAAAATGGGCTGCAGATAAATTATTGGTTCAATGGGGCTTGATTTGTCATTTAAGGACGGACAGGGACGTACATATTCACCCCTGTCTGCCTGAGCTCTCATCTGGAGGGCAGCAATCCACTGGCCAAATTTAAAATTGCACACAAGCACTATTTTGTGCTAGTTTGCAACCCTGCACCTGCCCGCGCACAGTCAATCAGGCGCGGGCAGGAGCTGTCAATCTCCCCGGTTGGACCTAAGAGGTGGAGAAGAGGGTAGGGAACCAGCGGTCTGATGACCACTGCTTAATAAATCCTGACTGCAGGTTCTCTTATTAGAAAAGGTTCATCCATCCACAACTGTGAATGTCAGTGTGATATAGTATAGGCACATAGTGTAATGTTTTTATTTGCAAACATTTTGTCCATATTCCCTATTCAGTGTCTCTCCCAGTCAGTCTCATCTCTTTCTCTATTTTTTTTTCACTCTCCTCAGTACCCTAAACTTTAAAACTTCTGAGGTCTGGTAAATCATTTACCCCACAAACATATTAATCATTAGCATGCATAAATAATAAGACAAAAACATAATTTATGCTTACCTGATAAATTCCTTTCTTCTGTTGTGTGATCAGTCCACGGGTCATCATTACTTCTGGGATATAACTCCTCCCCAACAGGAAATGCAAGAGGATTCACCCAGCAGAGCTGCATATAGCTCCTCCCCTCTACGTCAGTCCCAGTCATTCGACCAAGAATCAACGAGAAAGGAGTAACCAGGGGTGAAGTGGTGACTGGAGTATAATTTAAAAGATATTTACCTGCCTTAAAAACAGGGCGGGCCGTGGACTGATCACACAACAGAAGAAAGGAATTTATCAGGTAAGCATAAATTATGTTTTCTTCTGTTATGTGTGATCAGTCCACGGGTCATCATTACTTCTGGGATACCAATACCAAAGCAAAAGTACACGGATGACGGGAGGGATAGGCAGGCTCATTATACAGAAGGAACCACTGCCTGAAGAACCTTTCTCCCAAAAATAGCCTCTGAAGAAGCAAAAGTGTCAAATTTGTAAAATTTGGAAAAAGTATGAAGCGAAGACCAAGTTGCAGCCTTGCAAATCTGTTCAACAGAGGCCTCATTCTTAAAGGCCCAAGTGGAAGCCACAGCTCTAGTGGAGTGAGCTGTAATTCTTTCAGGAGGCTGCTGTCCAGCAGTCTCATAGGCTAAACGTATTATGCTACGAAGCCAAAAAGAGAGAGAGGTAGCAGAAGCTTTTTGACCTCTCCTCTGTCCAGAATAAACGACAAACAGGGAAGAAGTTTGGCGAAAATCTTTAGTTGCCTGCAAGTAGAACTTGAGGGCACGAACTACATCCAGATTGTGTAGAAGACGTTCCTTCTTTGAAGAAGGATTTGGGCACAAGGATGGAACAACAATCTCTTGATTGATGTTCCTGTTAGTGACTACCTTAGGTAAGAACCCAGGTTTAGTACGCAGAACTACCTTGTCCGAGTGAAAAATCAGATAAGGAGAATCACAATGTAAGGCTGATAACTCAGAGACTCTTCGAGCCGAGGAAATAGCCATTAAAAACAGAACTTTCCAAGATAACAATTTTATATCAATGGAATGAAGGGGTTCAAACGGAACACCCTGTAAAACGTTAAGAACTAAGTTTAAACTCCATGGCGGAGCAACAGCTTTAAACACAGGCTTGATCCTAGCTAAAGCCTGACAAAAGGCCTGGACGTCTGGATTTTCTGACAGACGCCTGTGTAACAATATGGACAGAGCTGAAATCTGTCCCTTTAATGAACTAGCTGATAAACCCTTTTCTAAACCTTCTTGTAGAAAAGACAATATCCTAGCGATCCTAACCTTACTCCAGGAGTAACCTTTGGATTCGCACCAGTATAGGTATTTACGCCATATTTTATGGTAAATCCTTCTGGTAACAGGCTTCCTAGCCTGTATCAGGGTATCAATAACCGACTCAGAAAAACCACGTTTTGATAAAATCAAGCGTTCAATTTCCAAGCAGTCAGCTTCAGAGAAGTTAGATTTTGATGTTTGAATGGACCCTGTATCAGAAGGTCCTGTCTTAGAGGTAGAGACCAAGGCGGACAGGATGACATGTCCACTAGATCTGCATACCAAGTCCTGCGTGGCCACGCAGGCGCTATTAGAATCACTGATGCTCTCTCCTGTTTGATTTTGGCAATCAATCGGGGAAGCAGCGGGAAGGGTGGAAACACATAAGCCATCCCGAAGTTCCAAGGTGCTGTCAAAGCATCTATCAGAACCGCTCCCGGATCCCTGGATCTGGACCCGTAGCGAGGAAGTTTGGCGTTCTGGCGAGACGCCATGAGATCTATCTCTGGTTTGCCCCAACGTCGAAGTATTTGGGCAAAAACCTCCGGATGAAGTTCCCACTCCCCCGGATGAAAAGTCTGGCGACTCAAGAAATCCGCCTCCCAGTTCTCCACTCCCGGGATGTGGATTGCTGACAGGTGGCAAGAGTGAGACTCTGCCCAGCGAATTATTCTTGATACTTCCATCATTGCTAGGGAGCTTCTTGTCCCTCCCTGATGGTTGATGTAAGCTACAGTCGTGATGTTGTCCGACTGAAACCTGATGAACCCCCGAGTTGTTAATTGGGGCCAAGCCAGAAGGGCATTGAGAACTGCTCTCAATTCCAGAATGTTTATTGGAAGGAGACTCTCCTCCTGATTCCATAGTCCCTGAGCCTTCAGAGAATTCCAGACAGCGCCCCAACCTAGAAGGCTGGCGTCTGTTGTTACAATTGTCCAGTCTGGTCTGCTGAATGGCATCCCCCTGGACAGGTGTGGCCGATAAAGCCACCACAGAAGAGAATTTCTGGTCTCTTGATTCAGATTCAGAGTAGGGGACAAATCTGAGTAATCCCCATTCCACTGACTTAGCATGCACAATTGCAGCGGTCTGAGGTGTAGGCGTGCAAAAGGTACTATGTCCATTGCCGCTACCATTAAGCCGATCACCTCCATGCATTGAGCTACTGACGGGTGTTGAATGGAATGAAGGACACGGCATGCATTTTGAAGCTTTGTTAACCTGTCTTCTGTCAGGTAAATCTTCATTTCTACAGAATCTATAAGAGTCCCCAAGAATGGAACTCTTGTGAGAGGAAAAAGAGAACTCTTCTTTTCGTTCACTTTCCATCCATGCGACCTTAGAAATGCCAGAACTAGCTCTGTATGAGACTTGGCAGTTTGAAAGCTTGAAGCTTGTATTAGAATGTCGTCTAGGTACGGAGCTACCGAAATCCCTCGCGGTCTTAGTACCGCCAGAAGGGCACCCAGAACCTTTGTGAAGATTCTTGGAGCCGTAGCCAATCCGAATGGAAGAGCTACAAACTGGTAGTGCCTGTCTAAGAAGGCAAACCTTAGATACCGGTGATGATCTTTGTGGATCGGTATGTGAAGGTAAGCATCTTTTAAATCCACTGTGGTCATGTACTGACCCTTTTGGATCATGGGTAAGATTGTCCGAATAGTTTCCATTTTGAATGATGGAACTCTTAGGAATTTGTTTAGAATCTTTAAATCTAAGATTGGCCTGAAAGTTCCCTCTTTTTTGGGAACCACAAACAGGTTTGAGTAGAACCCTTGTCCTTGTTCCGACCGCGGAACCGGATGGATCACTCCCATTAATAATAGATCTTGTACACAGCGTAGAAACGCTTCTTTCTTTATCTGGTTTGTTGACAACCTTGACAGATGAAATCTCCCTCTTGGGGGAGATAATTTGAAATCTAGAAGGTATCCCTGAGATATGATCTCTAGTGCCCAGGGATCCTGAACATCTCTTGCCCAGGCCTGGGCGAAGAGAGAAAGTCTGCCCCCCACTAGATCCGGTCCCGGATCGGGGGCTTTCGGTTCATGCTGTCTTTGGGGCAGCAGCAGGTTTCCTGGCCTGCTTGCTCTTGTTCCAGGACTGGTTAGGCTTCCAGCCTTGCCTGTAACGAGCAACAGCTCCTTCCTGTTTTGGTGCAGTGGAGGTTGATGCTGCTCCTGTTTTGAAATTCCGAAAGGGACGAAAATTAGACTGTCTAGCCTTAGCTTTGGCTTTGTCTTGAGGTAGGGCGTGGCCCTTACCTCCTGTAATGTCAGCGATAATTTCTTTCAAACCGGGCCCAAATAAAGACTGCCCCTTGAAAGGTATATTAAGTAATTTGGACTTAGAAGTAACATCAGCTGACCAGGATTTTAGCCACAGCGCCCTACGTGCCTGTATGGCGAATCCTGAGTTCTTAGCCGTAAGTTTGGTTAAATGTACTACGGCCTCCGAAATGAAAGAATTAGCTAGTTTAAGGACTCTAAGCCTGTCCGTAATGTCGTCTAGCGTAGATGAACTAAGGTTCTCTTCCAGAGACTCAATCCAAAATGCTGCCGCAGCCGTAATCGGCGCGATACATGCAAGGGGTTGCAATATAAAACCTTGTTGAACAAACATTTTCTTAAGGTAACCCTCTAATTTTTTATCCATTGGATCTGAAAAAGCACAGCTATCCTCCACCGGGATAGTGGTACGCTTAGCTAAAGTAGAAACTGCTCCCTCCACCTTAGGGACCGTTTGCCATAAGTCCCGAGTGGTGGCGTCTATTGGAAACATCTTTCTAAATATTGGAGGGGGTGAGAACGGCACACCGGGTCTATCCCACTCCTTAGTAACAATTTCAGTTAGTCTCTTAGGTATAGGAAAAACGTCAGTACTCGCCGGTACCGCAAAGTATTTATCCAACCTACACAGTTTCTCTGGTATTGCAACGGTGTTACAATCATTGAGAGCTGCTAAGACCTCCCCTAGTAATACACGGAGGTTCTCCAATTTAAATTTAAAATTTGAAATATCTGAATCCAATCTGTTTGGATCAGAACCGTCACCCACAGAATGAAGCTCTCCGTCCTCATGCTCTGCAAGCTGTGACGCAGTATCAGACATGGCCCTAGTATTGTCAGCGCACTCTGTTCTCACCCCAGAGTGATCACGCTTGCCTCTTAGTTCTGGTAATTTAGACAAAACTTCAGTCATAACAGTAGCCATATCTTGTAATGTTATCTGTAATGGCCGCCCAGATGTACTAGGCGCCATAATATCACGCACCTCCCGGGCGGGAGATGCAGGTACTGCCGCGTGAGGCGAGTTAGTCGGCATAACTCTCCCCTCGCTGTTTGGTGAAATTTGTTCACATTGTACAGATTGACTTTTATTTAAAGTAGCATCAATACAGTTAGTACATAAATTTCTATTGGGCTCCACCTTGGCATTGGAACAAATGACACAGATATCTTCCTCTGAGTCAGACATGTTTAACACACTAGCAATAAACTTGCAACTTGGTTATAATCTTTTTTAGCAAAAACGTACTGTGCCTCAAAGAGGTACTAAACGATTAAATGACAGTTGAAATAATGAACTGAAAAAACAGTTATAGCATCAAACTTTAAAACAACACAACTTTTAGCAAAGGTTTGTTCCCATTAGTAAATAACAATAATTCAATTTGACATAAAAATTACAGAGCAACGTTTTTATTCACAGTCAATATAAAATTCTCACAGCTCTGCTGAGAGAATATACCTCCCTTCAAAGAAGTTTGAAGACCCCTGAGATCTGTCAAAGATGAACCGGATCATGCAGGAAATATAAGAGTAGCTGACTGGAAATTTTTGATGCGTAGCAAAGAGCGCCAAAAACGGCCCCTCCCTCTCACACACAACAGTGAAGAGAAACGAAACTGTCACAATTAAAAGCAAACAACTGCCAAGTGGAAAATAATGCCCAAATATTTATTCACTCAGTACCTCAGCAATGTAAACGATTCTACAGCAAAAACGTTTAACATGAAAAATACTTATTAAAAGGATTAGTGACTTTTAACAGAGTAGTTCCGGTGAAATACCATCCCCAGAATACTTTGAAGTGTATACATACATGTCATTATAACGGTATGGCAGGATTTTCTCATCAATTCCATTCAGAAAATAAAAACTGCTACATACCTCAATGCAGATTCATCTGCCCGCTGTCCCCTGATCTGAAGCTTTTACCTCCCTCAGATGGCCGAGAACAGCAATATGATCTTAACTACTCCGGTTAAAATCATAGTAAAAAACTCTGGCAGATTCTTCCTCAAACTCTGCCAGAGAAGTAATAACACGCTCCGGTGCTATTATAAAATAACAAACTTTTGATTGAAGTCATAAAAACTAAGTATAATCACCACAGTCCTCTCACACATCCTATCTAGTCGTTGGGTGCAAGAGAATGACTGGGACTGACGTAGAGGGGAGGAGCTATATGCAGCTCTGCTGGGTGAATCCTCTTGCATTTCCTGTTGGGGAGGAGTTATATCCCAGAAGTAATGATGACCCGTGGACTGATCACACATAACAGAAGAAATAACCATTATTTATACCCGAGTATGGTACTATATTTCCATTAATTAAATAATTAAAAAATAATATACCATTTTCAAAAAGAAAAAAAATTACCATCTGAGTGCTTATCTATGTGGGCAGAATATGTTCTCATATCTTGTGTTATGAAGAATTTTATACCAATTTAAACTAGAAAGAAACAAAATTAATTCTATTCTTGATAATACATATAAAAATATAAGCATGAATACATGGGTATACACATAATTAAACAATAAATGTGATTCAATTTACAAGAAAAAATGAAAGAAAGAGAAAGAAAAAAAAACTAATATATTTTAAAATGCCTTATTTTAGAATCAACAAAGAAAAAACAATTTAAATGACCTTTAATATACTATATAGTATATATGATGTAGTATCAGTAGTAAAGGGTGAATGAATTATAGACTGTTTCATTATTTCATTTGTCCAGAGTATAGGAGGTTTTCTTAACACTCTGAAATTATTCAGATCCTAATTGGCACCCTTCTTTGATATGCAACTAAAGCATTTGGATGAAAAAGCAGTCACAAAGGCAATGACACAGGGTCTGAAGCTTCAGTACAGTCATCAGTCAGTTTTAATGCACAGTAATATAAATATTTTCATAATCACGGACAAACCTTCCTAGTTACAGAAAGCCAGCTCCGTTTGTAGTTGCCTTACGCAAATGATTACAAATATCATATCTGGCTAATATTAATGCATAATGCAAAGGGGTCAGAGACACTCAGCTTAAAATAAGCAACACTTAACCTGAATATGTGGACATAGATAGATAGATAGATAGATAGATAGATAGATAGATAGATAGATAGATAGATAGATAGATACACAGACAGACAGATGGTAGACAGACACTAGCTATATAGACAGACAGGTAGACAGATATATACATATAGACAGAAAGACATAGATAGATAGATAGATAGATAGATAGATAGATAGATAGATAGATAGATAGATAGATAGATAGATAGACAGACAGATGGTAGACAGACGCTAGCTATATAGACAGACAGATACGGATAGACAGACACTAGCTATATAGACAGACAGGTAGACAGACAGATACATATAGACAGAAAGACATAGATAGATAGATAGATAGATAGATAGATAGATAGATAGATAGATAGATAGATAGATAGATAGATAGATACACAGACAGATACAGATAGACAGAGAGTTAGACAGACAATAACTATATAGGCAGATGGATAGACAGACATTGATAGATAGATAGATAGATAGATAGATAGATAGATAAAGATAGAAAGACAGATACAGATAGAGAGACAAAGTTAGACAGACAGACAGAGAGACAGACCGACACAGATAGATACACTGATACAAACACAGAGATACATATAGATAGATAGATAGATAGATAGATAGATAGATAGATAGATAGATAGATAGATAGATAGATATAGAGAGAGATAGACAGACTCAGATAGACTGATAGATACAGATTTACAGACAGACGGATATCATTTAGTAATTGGTTCTATTATGAGATTATTACCTGATTAAGACCTATTAATATTAATCAAGGTTGTCGTTATTCTTGCATTCTATGAGTTTAACACATCACACAATTGTGATCACATCACTTCTCTGTCACTTGTACTATTCTAACTCTCTCCATATAAAAAGTGCAGCCACTTGTCAGCCCACCTGTACCTTCACCAAAAGCCCTTCCATTGTGCATTAAATTGATCTTATCCAGAAGTATAGTTACGTCATACAATATTTAATAAAAGATAGAGATATAAATGACATCCTGTTTCTCCTTGTCAGCCCTATATTCAACTGGTATTGTACTTCCATAAGAATCTTACTTTTTATTACATTATTTATTTTCACATGGTTCTTTCTCATGCATTATATTTATGCTTTAGTGCTTATATTCACACATTCTTGCAATGCATCAGATGATATTTTTCACTACACACACATTTTCTATATTGACCCAAATAGCGCTCTATAACTAGGGCTGCCCTGCTGTTGCTCTCAAAGAAAGCTCGAATGACAAAGTACATACGTTAGGGTTCTTATAACAGAACATTTGTAAACTTAAATCACATATATGTTTTTTTTTCCATAAGGGTCCAATAACCCACCAGAAAATGCAACTGGAAAAAGTCCAATATGCAAGAACCAAAAACATGACAATATATATTCTGTTGTAGACTGCCCCTTTAAGGATGGGGTGAAGTATATTTAAACTTGATACATAGTCAAATTCAGTGGAGAACTGAAAAAAGAATACACAATTTGCACTCACTACGTTATATTATCTTTGCAACATGTTGTGATTAAACCTTTTTATTTAATATTCTTATTAAAAAGAAAAATGAAAATAAAAAAGGATTAAAAACACAAAAATCAGTTCAGTAGTATAATTGGAGAGGGGAGAAAGAGCAATTTGTTTGCAGGGTAATTAGATGTGAAGTTCTTGTATGATGGTTTTTGGGTAATATAGCATGCAAAGGCAATATAAATACTTGTTCAATAATGGGTTCACTATACTGTGATTATTTAAGTTACAAATGTGGTATACTATTTGCCCCCCCCCCCTTCTTATACATGTCTCACAGTTCAATAGTTGAAACCTTATTATTATTCTGAAATGTGACAGAGATTGCCAATATATTTCTTGTTATCTAGAAACTTATATAGATATAGATAGAAACTCATTAATTGCCCATTCCCTCCGTTATTGTTAAGTATTAGGAACCCATTATGCTTATTAAAATTACAGAATGAAAACCCAAACGCCACTGACGTTTCATCATCATGGCTTTTTCAAGGGGTGTGTAGCCGAGTTTATCTGATTGGTTTAAAGACCTGTCAATCACCTACAAGATGTGTATCACTGTAAAGAAACCATTTGAACAATCATGGGGTTTCATGGGAGGGCTGTGGAATTTGAAAATACTAATAAAACATTGTGTAAGACTGAAGGAGAAGTATTTTCTGCTGGTTTAGTCTAGTTAAAGGGCCATTATACACTCATTTTTTCTTTGCATAAATGTTTTGTAGATGATGATTTATAAAGCCCATAACGTTGTTTTTTTAAAAAAAATGTATAATTTTGCTTATTTTTAAATAACATTGCTCTGATTTTCAGACTCCTAACCAAGCCCCAAAGTTTTATTTGAATACCGTTAGCTACCTTCTCCAGCTTGCTCCTGTTTGTGTAAAGGGTCTTTTCATATGCAAAAGAAGGGGGAGGGGGAGTGTCTTATTTACCACTTGCAGTGGGCTTTCCAACTACCTTTTCAACAGAGCTAAACTGAAAGCTTCTAAGTACGTTTTTAAACCATTTTATACTGGATTTTTATATCAGTATCTGTGCATCTTATTCTTTATAGTAGTGTCTATTACATGCAGTTATATGAAAATGAGTGTATACTGTCCCTTTAACTGCATGCTAGATGTAGGTGGATATACTGTGCCACAAATACATTTTGAAACGGGGTTATCAAAGTTGGTTCAAAAGTCATGCAAAGCATGTTGTATGGAGATTCTCACTGGTATTGAGTAAATAAGACTAAGGGACCTATTTATCATGATGTGAGTGGACATGATGATCCGATATTGCGGATCATGTCCGCTGCACATCGATAAATGCTGACAGCATACGGTCTCTGCATTCTTGTGAACTGCTGGTGCAATACCGCCCCCTGCAGACTCGTGGCCGCTGACAGGGGGTGTCAATCAACCCGATAGTATTTGATCGTATTGATTTCTGGGCGATGTCTGTCCGCGGTCTCAGAGCAGGCGGACAGGTTATGGAGCAGCGGTCTTTAGTTCGTTCGGAGCTTGATAATTTGGCCCCTAAATGTAACGCACTTTTCTCACATTCACACATTTTAGTAAATGCACCTACATATATAGAGTATATATTAGACATGTGCATTCAGCAGCTTCGTTAGCTTCGTTTGCTGCCTAATGTGGAAGAGGGCAGCCTCTCGTGGTCTTCAGCTCTTTTGGAGCCAGAATTCTTCTTGTGAAGGTGCAACACACTGAGATCTGGATTTGTGTTGCACTTTCAGAAGAAGGAATTCAGCTCCAAAAAGAGGAGAAGGCCACGAGCAGTTACTTTCTTCTGTATTAGGCAGCTAGCGAAGCTGACAAAAACACGTTTACACACACAGACATATATATATGTGTGTGTTTTCAAATGTGCTTTATTCTCTTGTTATCTATTGTTGAAAATGAATACGCACATATCCTACACTAGTGGGAGGTAGCTGCTGATTGGTGCTTGCACACATTTTACTCTTGTGATTGGCTAACTAGATGTGTTCAGCTAGCTGCCAGTAGTTCTTCAGCAAAGAATAACAAGCGAATAAAGCATATTTGATAATAAAAGTAAATTTGAAAGTTGTTTAAAATTCTATGTTTTATCCAAATCATGAATTACATTTTTGGAGTTTCCTATCCCTTCAAGAGGAACCAGGTTATCTACCATACTGCTTCATCTATGTGGAACTCTCTTAACCAAAAAATTAGACTTGGGACGGGAGCCATGTGTTCACACATATATCTCAGGAATCAAAAGCTAAATGAATTGTATTACTGTTTTGACCCGAGAACAGTTTTTCCAAATAATAAAACATGTTGTGCCCTGTAAGAAGAAATATGTTATTTATTATTATGAACAGACAACCATCAGCCATATTCTCCAATAGAGATGCTTTTGTCTTCTGCATTTATAAACAAATCAACACAAATTGTAATTGCAGTAAGACCTGTTAACTGAACTAAATAGAAGAACACACTGCTAATCACACCTGTTTAAAATAGATTGGAGTTGGATCTCTATGACTCTGCCCTACAATTAATAAATGTGTAGAGCAGTATTTCACAATTATTTTTCTTTATTAGGCCATTGTATTTATTATAGTTGCGCAATTATGTAACAACAATTAACTCATATTACTTGCCTGCTTTTTAGCAGCAAGTTTTTGTATATTTTACCCTCCAATCAATTTAGAAAGCCCATCACATACTAAAAGACAATGGGTTTCATGTACTAAGCAGCATAAGCTACTCCGAAACCCTTGTGTGGCAGGTTCACATATGCGAGTGCTTCCCGCAATTAGACCGCTGTTTCTTACACTCTTCTCCACCTCTGAGGTGGCGAGAAAAATTCACTGAGAGCTCCAGGTGATTGACAGTCCCTTCTCTCAAGTGATTGGTCGCGTGAGAGAAAGGGCAGGCTTTAAACGCTCACTTGAGCGTGTAATGAAACATACGGGCAGCGGATCCTGTTCATCCTCTGCCCATATGCATCGAAGTCGAGCAAACAAATTCTCGAGTTGAGAAGCTTGTCCTCTCGCATTGTAGTACATGGGGCTCTATATCTGCTTGCCCATCCAATAGAATTCGGAAATAACAAAGTCACTAAAAAAGACACTCTCAAGTTATTCCAGTGTAGCAATATAACAAATAAGAGTTGCTGTATAATTTCTCCTCTCATTATTTATTTGTAAAGTGAGGTAAAATTCCATAGCACCTTGTACACGAGTAGGGGCTACAGAATGACACAGATTTTTGGTATAAAAAAAAAAAGAATACAAACACATGAAACAGAGTAAACAAATCAATACAAGTTATTAGCCAACATTATACATATCCTACAAACCCACTATCTAGGTAGATCCCTTGTCTAGTGAGATTATCTTCACGTAACTGTGAGGGACCTCAAAGAATTTTAGGGAAAAAATAAAATGTTTAGCTTGAGAGCGGTTTTTCTGGCTAGGCAGGGTTCTGGATATGAAGTATAGCTGTATACATTACAATATAATGTCCATTTTTTAAAAAAAAACATTATTTGAGTGATTTTACTCCATGCTAATGATTTTTTGATAATTTGGCCCATAGGGGCCGATTTATGTAGCTGTGAATGCTCCTTAACTCGTAAGCCACCACTGAAACAGCGGACAGCAATCATTGACAACCCTTGTTATCGGCCGATTGCCCGCGAATGTGCAGGGGGCAGCATTGCACAAGCATTTCACACGAAATGCTTGTGCAATGATAAATGCAGACATTGTATGCTGTCGACATTTATCAATGTCGGCGGACAAGAACCGCTACAACGGATCATTTCTGCCCGCATCTTCATAAATCGGCCCCTTAGTATCAATTCTGTAGTAATATTTCTAAAACAACTTAATTTTATCCAAAGTGCTTGCTTCCAGACAACTTCTAACCTTTTTTTAATGTATGTTAGCTCTCAGTATAACATAGTATCAGACAGTAAAACAGTATGTATTAATCCACACCAGAAAATCCATTTTCCAGGTTGCCGTTTCTGTTAAAAAAACATGAACTGTGGGCGAAACCATGAGTGACCTTTGTAAGAACACAGAGTTTGTCGCACGTTTTTTTTAACGAGGACAAACATCACTGAACCTGTGGCCCTACAAATGAATGCATGTTAAAAGAAAGTCTTTCTAAGGTTACTGTTCAGTGACCTGATCGGATTAGCTCTTGAAAGCCAGTAGACTATGTTTTACATTAGACACTATCTCTTAAACCTTGCTGGTTCAATTCTTTGCAGCAAACATTTTTTCCTTTTGCTATATAACTCCTATTAATGCAGGAAACAATAAAACCTGACATGTCAATGCACTGCACAGGCATTAACAAGGAGAGAAACCAACAAACAACATAAAAGGCACCACATATTAAAAAAAAATATATCTTACAACATTAAAAACTAAAATAACATTTAAATTATATAAGGCAAGACTACGAGTGGAGAAGAAACGTTTGAGTGCAAGTGATAAGGGCTTAAAGCGTTTTTTTTGCGCTAGTCGGGTTTACAGCTTGTATTACAAGTTTAAAGTAAACGAGATCGATTGAGCACAATCGCAATTTATGTTAGAGTAATTGCTGTGACTTCAGAGCTCTGGTTAACTGTTTTTTTAAACTAAAACGTTACACAGAACACAGCAAAAATACATTTAAAACTACAGATACACTCATAATAACACATCTAATAAAAATTATTTTAATAAAATATTGTTCACAAAAGTTATAAGGGCTCAAAGATATGAGATCTCCGGTGATAAAAAAAGGCAGGAAAAAGGCTTTAACATTGAGATACATACATATCTATGTCTATCTAGCTATCTATTTACTATCTATCTACATACATACATATATTTTTATATGTGTGTCCATATAAACACATACGCCTAGATTACGAGTTGTGCGGTAATAGGGGTGCGCTGCTAACCTGCAGTTTAATCTCACCGCTCACTTTCCTACAGCGCTGGTATTACAGGTTTTTATCAACCCGGCGTTATCAGGCAAGAAGTGAGCGCAGAGCAAAATTGCGCTCCACACTGCCCTCCAATACAAGCGCTGCTTAAGTGAGCGGTGAGCTGGTTGTACGTGCTCGTGCAACGCAGCCCCATTGATTCCTATGGGGAAACGAAAGTTATGTTTACACCTAACACCCGAACATGAACCCCAAGTCTAAACACCCCTAATCTTACATTTATTAACCCCTAATCTGCCGCACCCGACACGCCGCCACTTACATTAGATTTATTAACCCCTAATCTGCCGCTCTGGACATCGCCGCCACCTACATTATACTTATTAACCCCTAATCTGCTGCCCCCAACATCGCCGAAACCTACATTATATTTATTAACCCATAATCTGCTGCCCACAACATCGCCAACACCTACATAATGTTATTAACCCCTAATCTGCTGCCCCCAACATCGCTGCCACTATACTAAATTTATTAACCCCTAACCCTAAGTCTAACCCTAACCCTAACACCCCCTAACTTAAATATAATTAAAATAAATCTAAATAAAACCTACTATTATTACCTAAATTATTCCTATTTAAAACTAAATACTTACCTGTAAAATAAACCCTAATCTAGCTACAATATAACTAATAGTTACATTGTATCTAGTTTAGGGTTTATTTTTATTTTACAGGCAAGTTTGTATTTATTTTAACTAGGTAGAATAGTTACTAAATAGTTATTAATTATTTAATAACTACCTAGCTAAAATAAATACAAAAGTACCTGTAAAATAAAACCTAACTTAAGTTACAATAACACCTAACACTACACTATAATTAAATTAATTCCCTAAATTAAATACAATTAAATACAATTAAATAAAATTAGCTAAAGTATAAAAAAAACAAACACTAAATTACAGAAAATAATAAACAAATTACAAGATTTTTAAACTAATTACACCTAATCTAATCCCCCTAACAAAATAAAAAGCCCCCCCCAAAATAAAAAAGCTCTACCCTACACTAAATTACAAATAGCCCTTAAAAGGGCCTTTTGCGGGGCATTGCCCCAAAGTAATCAGCTTTTTTACCTGTAAAAAAAATTACAAATCCCCCCAACATTAAAACCCACCACCCACACAACCAACCCTACTCTAAAACCCACCCAATAGCCCCTTAAAAAAAACTAACACTAACCCCTTGAAGATCACCTTACCGGGAGAAGTCTTCATCCAACCGGGCCGAAGTCCTCAACGAATCCGGCAGAAGTGGTCCTCTAGACGGGCAGAAGTCTTTATCCAGACGGCATCTTCTATCTTCATCCATCCGGTGAGGAGCAGGTCCATCTTCATCCGACGCGGAGCATCCTCTTCTTTCCACAGCGACTGAAGAATAAAGGTACCTTTAAGTGACGTCATCCAAGATGGCGTCCCTTCAATTTTGATTGGCTGATAGAATTCTATCAGCCAATCGGAATTAAGGTAGAAAAAAATCCTATTGGCTGATGCAATCAGCCAATAGGATTGAGCTGGCATTCTATTGGCTGATTGGAACAGCCAATAGAATGCCAGCTCAATCCTATTGGCTGATTGCATAAGCCAATAGGATTTTTACTACCTTAATTCCGATTGGCTGATAGAATTCTATCAGCCAATAGGAATCCAAGGGACGCCATCTTGGATGACGTCAATTAAAGGAACCTTCATTCTTCAGTCGCCGTTGAAAGAAGAGGATGCTCCGCGTCGGATGTCTTGAAGATGGACCCGCCCCACGCCGGATGGATGAAGATAGAAGATGCCGTCTGGATGAAGACTTCTGCCCGTCTGGAGGACCACTTCTGCCCGTCTGGAGGACCACTTCTGCCGGATTAGTTGAAGACTTCGGCCCGGTTGGATGAAGACTTCTCCCGGTAAGGAGATCTTCAAGGGGTTAGTGTTAGGTTTTTTTAAGGGGGTATTGGGTGGGTTCTAGAGTAGGGTTGGTTGTGTGGGTGGTGGGTTTTAATGTTGGGGGGATTTGTAATTTTTTTTACAGGTAAAAGAGCTGATTACTTTGGGACAATGCCCCGCAAAAGGCCCTTTTAAGGGCTATTTGTAATTTAGTGTAGGGTAGGGCTTTTTTATTTTGGGGGGGCTTTTTTATTTTGTTAGGGGGTTATATTAGGTGTAATTAGTTTTAATTTGTTTATTATTTTCTGTAATTTAGTGTTTTGTTTTTTTTGTACTTTTATTTAATTGCATTTAATTGTATTTAGTTTAGGGAATTAATTTAATTGTAGTGTAGTGTTAGGTGTTAGTGTAACTTAGGTTAGGTTTTATTTTACAGGTACATTTGTATTTATTTTAGCTAGGTAGTTTATTAAATAGTTAATAACTATTTAGTAACTATTCTACCTAGTTAAAATAAATACAAACTTGCCTGTAAAATAAAAATAAACCCTAAGCTAGGTACAATGTAACTATTAGCTATATTGTAGCTAGCTTAGGGTTTATTTTACAGGGTTAGACTTAAATTTAGGGGTTAATAACTTTAGTATAGTGGCGGCGATGTTGGGGGCGGCAGATTAGGGGTTAAAAAATGTAGGTAGGTGTCGGCAATGTTAGGGACGGCAGATTAGGGGTTAATAATATTTAACTAATGTTTGCAAGGCGGGAGTGTGGCGGTTTAGGGGTTAATATGTTTATTATAGTGGTGGCAATGTCCGGTTCGGCAGATTAGGGGTTAATAATTTTATTTTAGTGTTTGCGATGTGGGAGGGCCTCGGTTTAGGGGTCAATAGGTAGTTTATGGGTGTTAGTGTAGTTTTTAGCACTTTAGTTAAGAGTTTTATGCTACGGCGTTGTAGTGTAAAACTCTTAACTACTGACTTTAAAATGCGGTACCAGTCTTGACAGCAGAGGGTCTACCGCTCACTTTTTGGCAGACTCGTAATACCGGCGCTATGCAAGTCCCATTGAAAAAAGAGGATACGCAATTTACGTAAGTGGATTTGCGGTATTTCCAAGTCTGGCCAAAAAAGTGAGTGGTACACCTGTGCCTGCAAGACTCGTAATACCAGCCTGCGTTAAAAAGCAGAGTTGGGACCGGCCAACGCTGCTTTTTAAGCCTAATGCAAAACTCGTAATCTAGGTGATGATTTTTCTAATAATAAATGGATACAAAAGTAAAGAAATCCTCTAATACGATCGGGTTGATTGACACCCCCTGCTAACGACTGATTGGCCACGAATCTGCAGGAGGTGGCATTGCACCAGCAGTTCGCAAGAACTGCTGGTGCAATGATAAATGCCAACATCGTATACTGTTGGCATTTATCGATGTGCGGCGGACATGATACGCTACTTCGTATCATGTCCGCTCGCATATTGTTAAATATGCCTCAATGTCACCAGAAAATGTGAATATAAAAGAATGTGTAAAATTTGATAATGGAAGTAAATTGAAAAGTTTTTTTTTTGTTTGTTTGTTTTTTTAATGCATGCTCTATCTGAATCATTAAGATTAAATTTTGGTCTTAATGTGCCTTTAATAATAATAATCTTAGTTTTTACTAAAATACATGTGGACGCAAATTTACGGCTAGATTACGAGTTGTGCGTTAAGCTGAAAAAGCAGCGTTAACAGGTCCTAAAGCTGCTTTTGCCGTATAGAGTTGTCTGTTTGCCTTTTTAAAGCATTATATTGTGAGTAAATAGCTGAACAGGGCAGCCTTACAATGATAAGCGAAGAAGATAAACAACAGAATAAGGACAAGGATAATGAGTTTGAATTCAAATAAGAAGAGGGCACAAATAAAAATACATATAGACAGAGTAAGATATGTAGGAAACGTAGGTGAAATAGAGGGAGTATTGACACAATTGAAAGCCAGCCAGACACAGATGAATTCGTTTGTTCATCTGATAATGTGTATCAGTCTTGGCTCTGATCCAGAGGCACTCTGCTTTGTCCCTGTAGACAATAGACTCCAAGTTGTAAATGGCACACACAACCTGAAATTCAAAACCGCCAGGAAAGTCCGTCGGTAGGCCAAGGAATACACTGCGCTGAGGAAAAGAATGGAAACAAATCCAGTCTGATCTAAAGCAAGATCAAGGTAAGTAAATATATATTCTACTATTCTGAAAACCGTCACAGCTTTTTCTATGCATTTTTTAGCTCAGTGTGCAAGAGGTTTCACAAGGTCCACAAATGGATATCCCGTGGTTCTACCCTTTAACACATGAAGTATAATTATTCTATACATCCTACATACTATTTTTCCTTTAAAACATACACCCCTCGCTTGGAAAGAAGAAAAATCCTTATCTCACATTTTTCAGTCCTAAACACACACGCATACATAAAAACATGCGCACAGAAGCGCACATACATATTGGTCTACATGTATAGACGTTCGTGAGGTTGCCAGGAAGACTCTTTGCAAACGCAAGATCATGTTTTTTTTAAATTGTACTATCTATCTGAATCATGAAGAAAAAACTGGGTATCACGTATCTTTAAAGGAATAATCTAGTCAAAATGAAACTGATTTAGAACTTTCTAATTTACTCCTATTATCAATTTTTCTTCGTTCTCTTGTTATCTTTATTTAAAAAAGCAAGAATGTAAGCATAGGAGCCGGCCCATTTGTGGTTCAGCACCTGGGTAGCGCTTTCTGATTGCTGTCTAAATGTAGCCACGAATCAGCAAGCTTTACCCAGGTGCTGAACCAAAAATGGGTTGGCTTCTAAGCTTACATTCAAATAAAGATAGCAAGAGAACAAAGAAAATTTGATAATAGGAGTAAATTAGAAAGTTGCTTAAAATTGCATGCTCTATCCGAATCAAGAAACTTTAATTTTGACTAGACTATCCCTTTAAGGACATATCAGCACATCAAGCTGAGGAGGGATATGATGATTTGGAACAACATTCCTTTCAACAAAACTAAAGGAAAATCAGTGAATTGCTATATTTACTGTGATGTAAAGGGACATTAACCACCTTTTACTTTTGTAAAAAAAAAAAAGAAGGGTCCTTTGCCCCACACTCCCTTAAAGCCAAAAAGCAAAACCTGTAACCTAGGTTTTTAAAATGCTGCAAACTGCCTAAGCCATCTTTATGATTTGCAGGTGACAGAATTAGCTTATTTGATCTTTTTAGGGAATGGGAGACAAGCACATATTTTACACAAAAACAAGAGTTTTTTTAATGTCCTTTTAATGAATGACAGAATACGTCTAATTTGCTTTTTCATCTGTCGTGGCTGCTAGAAGCAGATTGTGACACTAGACAGCAGCACAGGTCTTGGATGGAGCACAAGGTCCTCACTGAATGTCTGCACCTTATCAACTGATGTTGACAGATGCCAAATCCAGTGACAAATAAGTGTGTTGCCAGCAACACCCAATCCTTTTATTATATAAGACTGATAGACGCTCCTACAATCCATCACAGGTGTTACTAGGGATATTAACAGAAAGAAAATGACCAAAGAAAGGCTGAGAATCTATAAGAATGTGGCAGGTGTGATGTCTGCCAGTATTTCAATAAACACACTGCATAGAAAAAAACTGAACCTGGAGAGAATTCTCTCACTAAACAACAGGAAGGGAATTAAAAACTGTTTAAATTCATAACAGCAGTAAAACTAATTTGCTTCCTACTCTTGCTCATTGGCTGATACTGATAGAATTGCTCATTGTACTTAATCTTATCCAATGAGTATTAACAGGAAGTTCACATCAGCCATAGCATAATGTAATAATTTTAAATTTTGAGGCAATTTTGTTAAAGGGACAGTCAACACCCCTCTGAGGAAGCGTTTTTTGTGAAACGCGCGTCAGGGGTACCTAGGAGCTGCTTCGGCTCTCCTTTTGTTTTTTAATTAGTTTACCAGGATTATGTAAAAACTAGTCTCTGTTATTATTTACTTATATTAATCTCAGCCCAGCAGTAATAAATATAAGAGTAATCTTAATGCAGCCCTCGGATTGTAAGGGCTTAGTTACCTTTCATATTAATTTGCGGGCTGATGACATCAGTATATTATCTTATGAGACTTGTGAATATTACCTCCTGGTTTAAGTGTTTTTAACTTAGCCTAAGCTTATGTATGAATGATTTTTCCTAGTTATTTCAATAAAGATTAATAGTATGAATGGTATGGAATAATATTCTTTGTAACTCATTTCAGCTCTGCACAGTTCAGGAATAATTTATTCGCACAGCCTAACTTCTTTCACTAAGTTGTTTACTTATTTACAATTAGTTTTCTAGTTGTTACCAGAATTTTTGTTGTTTGAAAAGATAGATAATTCTTTATTACCCATTCTCCAGTTTTGCATAACCAACACAGTTATAATAATATACTTTTTACCTCTGTGATTACCTTGTATCTATGCCTCTGCAAACTGCCTCCTTATTTCAGTTCTTGAGACAGACTTGCATTTTAGCCAATCAGTGCTGATTCCTAGGTAACTCCACGTGCATGAGCTCAATGTTATATATAGGACACACATGAACTAACACCCTCTATTGGTGAAAAACTGTCAAATTGCATTTAGATAAGAGGCGGCCTTCAAGATCTAAGAAATTAGCATATAAACCTAATAAGGTTTAGCTTTCAACTAAGAATACCAAGATAAGAAAGCAAAATTGGTGATAAAAGTAAATTGGAAAGTTGTTTAAAATGATATGCCCTAACTGAATCATGAAAGTTTATTTTGGACTTGACTGTCCTTTTAATATTTAAATGCTGATTCGCATTTGGTGATATATTTTTTGGGTACAATGTGTCTTAACGTTTTGTTATACTCACTGGATATAATATACATTTTTTCACTTACTGTATATTGAAAATATATTAATTTAAAATGTAACATTTAAAGACATTTTGAAATTATATAATAGTATTACATATTTTCATTAACTATGAAACACATAAATCTATACAGAGTGAAGCTTTTTTGCTAACTCTGTCACCCAGGGAAAAAAGAGGTTAATAGATGCAGTTTATTGCCAAGCCGGTCTCACACTGTTATCCCTCTTTTTGAAGTTGAAAATCGAAATCTTCCTGCAAAAGGGCATCATTAACTTCCTATGAAATCCATAACACAAAAGCTTGCTTTTTAAAACAGTGACGTTGTAACTTTAAATGATAGAACTAGCTTGATATTTAATGAGAGATTTAGCACAGCGGGGTATCTGTTAAATTAAGTTGCGCCTTCACATCTCAGTAGGGAAACAGGTGTATATTGGTTTAGAATTATGGAAATGTTGACTAATTCTGAAGCTTGTAATCAAACGGACGGCACCCTGCAATATTTTCTTCCAAGAAATCTGCATTAATCATTTACTTTTTGCGACCATCAGAAAAGAAAAAAAAACACATCAAAGGTTTATCTAATAAGATTTGTTGTCGGCTTTGACAGCAGGGAATTATGGGATGAGCAACCCTTAGAAAATATGGAAGCTGGAAATATATGTTAAGGGATATATGGACGACATTTAGTTTATTTTTCAGCCACAACACACGTCTTGATAGTAAAAATAAAAAGAGAATTGATGGTGCATATCTATCTATCTATCTATCTATCTATCTATCTATCTATCTATCTATCTATCTTTCTTCATATATCTATATATATGTTTATTAGAATGTATGTCTGCCTGCACATCAATCTGACTATCCATCTATCTATGCTCTGTCTGTCTATCTATCTATCTATCTATCTATCTATCTATCTATCTATCTATCTATCTGTCTGTCTGTCTGTCTGTCTGTCTATTTGTCTGTCTATCTATCTATCTCCTCATATATCTATATATATATATATATATATATATATATATATATATATATATATATATATATATATATATATATATATATATATATATATATATATATATATCTGTTTATTAGAATCTCTGTCTAGAAAATACAAAACAGATAGAGGGCACCCAAATTGTGCAGCACTTTCAAAAAGAATTGTAAAATGTACAGGAAGTTGGGTACTCACAGTGAAAAAGCACCCAAAAGTGCAATTCAGATGGTATGAACCATTAGGAGTTATCCAGGAAGCTCATGCCCTGGCTCCTTTCCAATTTCCAAGCCAATATTAAAATTCCCAAAGGATCAGTTCTCCAGCAGCCTGTGCCCTAAGTAACCGTTGAAATGTTGCAGACTGTATGATACATTCTGGTATATATCAACCACCCAAATATTAATTTGAGATATCTTGGGAGGTTTATTTGTATGGGGGTTATAATGTTTGTGATTTATAGGGGGGGGGGGGTTAACTTATTTATGATTATTTATTATATAGAAGAAATCAATACTCACAATTATTATTGGAGCATGATATTTTGTATATAATCACTATATATGTTTGTATTTGAACACAGCAGTAATAGTATTGTTATTTAATATAGTAACACATTTTTATGACTTTGTATAGCCACATTGTTATTTTGGACCCCTTGTGGTCATTAGAGTAAATTGTTTAGGTTCCGTGCGAGTGGTTTCCCATCAAGTTGCCAATAAACTGATGGGATGATCACGCATGTGCATCGATTATTAAAGCTCATTATAATGATATCCTTCTATATCAATACTGTTTATGCACAAATATGATTATTTTGTAAATGGCAGACAGCATCTTCCCTGGACACCTTAGGATTGCAGCTTATGCGCATTTAGATAAGTTCGATGATGAACAACTCATGACTCAATGACTGTAGATTGGAGTTGGCGACACGTCACTCCGACATCATCGAGAACAGTGCGTATGGGCAGTAATTCTTCAGAGACGCAGAGTTGGAGGTATATAAGTCTGGTAGATGGCTTGTTTATATTACTCATCTGATGATTTCAACACTTGGGGCACAGGCTGTCGGAGAACTGATCCTTTGGGAATTTTAATATTGGCTTGGAAATTGGAAAGGAACCGGAGGATACGCTTGCTGGACGGCTCCTAAGGGTTCAGACCATCTGAATTGCACTTTTGGGTGCTTTTTCGCTGTGAGAACCCATCTTACTGTACCTTTTACCATTTGCTTGGAAAGTACTGCAAACATTGCAGTACCCTCTTTCTGTTTTGTATTTTCTAGACTCTATTAATTTACCTGTGTGGAAGTGTATTGAAGAGGAGGCAGCCGGAAGATTGAACTTTCTATATCAGTACTACTTTGGAGAACTGTTTAGTTCAAGACTCCTTTTGATTACTGGTGCATATAGTAGGTAGCTGATTGTTCTGTTTTTATCATAGACTGTCTGGTTGCCTGCATATAAATCTGCCTATCCATCTATCTATGATCTATCTATCTATCTATGATATTTCTATCTTTCTATCTATCTATCTATCTATCTATCTATCTATCTATCTATCTATCTATGATCTACCTATCTATATATTCTATCTATCTATGTATCTATCTATGATCTATCTATTTATCTACCCATCTATCTATCTATCTATCATCTATCTATCTATGATCTACCTATCTATATATTCTATCTATGTATCTATCTATGATATATCTATTTATCTACCATCTATCTATCTATCTATCTATCTATCTATCTATCTATCTATCTATCATCTATCTATCTATGATCTATCTATGATCTATCTATTTAAAGTATATATCTATCTATAGTATCTATCTATAAACCTCTTTTTTTCATCTTTGTTATCTTTCATCTATTTGAAATGGATGTGGCTTTTGAGGCTCATAGACAACTGATGTATCTCCTGTAGAAGACAGGATACAAAGGTTTTTTTTAAGTACTTTTCCCAAGATTCATATTGACCAGTCAACTTTTTATAGCAAAAGAGATTCCAGTCCTACTGTGTTCTTCATTGCAATCAGAATTCACATGCAAAACATGCAGCTCAGATTAAAGTTATCTGCTATTTCAAAACAATTGCAATGCATGCCGTTTGAATGAGTATATTTACTAACTTTAGTAAAATAAAATAACAGCACAATATAGTTGAGCACATCAAACAAATAAACGAGAAACAGGTGTATTGCTGGCTTTTCACTGGAATTTTTGCTAGACTTTTCACAATATTTCTTTGGAAGCAAAAGATCAAGGAAATGTAAAAAAATGCAAGTCACTTCACACCAGATTTCTGATTAATTGGAATAGGGTCTGTGTTTGTTACTGTTGGTGTAGATAATTGACTGCAACCTTTACTAGCAAAAAACAAATTATGTTTTTTATTGAATTAATGATATTATTATTCACAATAATAATAATACTAATAATAGTAATACTAATTGTCATATTACAAACAATTTATTTGGCTTTTAAGAGGGATTATTCCAAATTAGCAATTAACATAAGAGTCATACAATGTCAAAAAGAAAATAACACTGAGAAGTCAGAAAAGAGCTAATTATATTTTACAATAAGAAATCTAGATACACAATGCATCAGATATGTTGCAGCAGAAATCCACAGGGGCAGTTTCTGATAGGGCGGACAAGCTATTTAGATCAGATTAAAATAAGATTACTGAAAAAACACTGAGAGATAAAGTGAAACTGAACCAGTGTAAAGGGACTTGGGAAGTGTCATCAGCACTATGTGTATAACATTGTTACAAACATTGCATCATGGGAAATGTAGTTCCAAACAGGGACGAAACTACAGGGGGTGTAGAGGTCGCAATTGTGACTGGGCTCCCAAGGGTGGGGGCCCAGCTTAAAAAAATAAATAAAAAAAATGTTGACCTGCCACTGCCTGCACTGATATCATGTGGATGTGACATGATGCTTCACTAGTGTCTCTGACTACACAGGGTTAGTGTTTCTGTATTACCCATTGGTGTTTATGTGTGTGTATGTATGTGACTGTGTGTGTATTTATGCATGTATGTATGTGTGTGTGTGTGTATGTGTGTGTATGTATGTATGTGACTGTGTGTATTTATGCATGTATGTATGTGTGTGTGTGTATGTGTGTGTGTATGTATGTGACTGTGTGTGTATTTATGCATGTATGTGTGTATGTGTGTGTATGTTTGTGGAACCAGCAAATTACAGACCTTGTTACTACAGCATGGGGGGAGGGGGTAAACAGTGTCACTATACAGTACCACTATATACAGTACGGGGGGCAGGACCATGTCACAGACTACTGTGGTCACTTTATAAAGTACTGGGGTGGTTAGGGTCAGGCCAGCCATCTCACCGACAGATTACAGACTGTGTCACTGACTCACTATATACAGTACTGGTGGGTTAAACAGTGCCACTATAATAATAGGGGGTCAGACCATCTCACAGACTGTGGGCACAGGGTATCTCATTTTGCAGACATGTAATCTGATTAAAAAAAAGATATGTATCAAATTCACTTTTTGGGGGGGGGGAGGTGGGGGGCCCTTCTTAGATTCTTGCACCTGGGCCCTGTGGTTTCTAGTTACGCCTCTGGTTCCAAAACCTCTGGAGGGTCAATTTGAGGATGCCTGATGCAGACACTCTTAGGCCTACTTACAAGTTTTTCAACAATGTATACCAAGAGGATTAATTCAATTTGATAATAGAAGTACATTTAAAATATTTTTTAAATTGTATGTACTCTCTGAATCATGAAAGACAAATATTGGGTTTCGTGTCCCTGTAATCTGTCATTGGAGAGATCAAAATTAGTAAAAGAAAGTTAATACGATTCTCAAAAATAAAAACACGATGCTGCAACTTACTCAATGATAAATTGTATGTTAAAAATAAAATGTGGGTTTCACTGATTTAAAAAGAAAACAATATTGAAAATAAGAAAGGGAACCAAAACTATACAGCGAAAGTAAAGAAAATCAAAACAGTTATTGACTCATAATAACACAAGAACGTTGTATACTATAAAAACAATATAGATAATGATCACTACAGGGAATTTGCATAAAAGTATAAGGAAGCTGATAAGGAGTTCTATAAAATAAAATTAATAGATAAATATGCAGAAACCACTGGAAATTCTCCAATGAATGTGTTACATAAACACCAATATGGAAAATACAAATGTCTGTCTTTTGTATCTTAAAGGGACAGTTTTTATTGTTTAAAAAGATAGATACTCCTTTTATTAGTCATTCCCTAGTTTTGCATAATCAACACTGTTATATAAATGTACTTTTTACCTCTGTGATTACCTTGTATCTAAGCCTCTGCAGACTGTCCCCGTATTTTAGTTCTTTTGACAGACATTCATTTTAGCCAATGAGAGTGCTGACTCTTAAATAACTCCACAGCAGTGAGTACAATGCTATCTATATGACACACATGAACTAGCAGTGTTAAGCTGTCAAAGACTGTAAAAATGCACTGAGATAAGAGGCAGTTCAACGGCTTACAAATTGGCATATGAGCCTACCTAGGTTTAGCTTTGCACCAAGAATGCCAAGAGAACAAAGCAAATTTGATGATAACAGTAAATTGGAAAGTTGTTTAAAATTGCATGCCCTACTGGAATCATGAAAGTTTAATTTTGATTAGACTGTCCCTTTAAGTGGTAGACTATTACCGCTATATTATTTGCAATTCTCTAGAACAAATATGCAAGAGATTCAGAATTTTCCAGTATAAACAAAGGTGAGGAATTTAAGCAGAGGAACCTATAAAACGTGTCCATTTTGTATACATTGAAGATTAGTGTTGGATGACTCTTATAGATAGCGCTGCAGAATCTGTTGGTACTCTACAAATAACCTATAGGAATAATAGTCTATTGCCAAAATATCATTACTGACCATATTTCATACTTATTTGTGGAGTGTGTAGAGATCTTGCTGCCCCTGACAAAATGTGAGAATGTCGGGCCATATTAGGGTAAGGTTTATTGACCATTGAGTTACAATTAGGGACTGGGGTAATGGCTAGGGATAGGCATTGGCTTTAGGGTGTATGGCCTGGTAGTGTCTGTTAGTGAATGTAGTTAAGGTTGGTGGTTACATGTAGGACTAGTTCTATGATAAAGTCATGCACCACACAAGGTATACTGTAGTCCCGACTTGACTACTGCAATAACCTACTTACTGGCCTTCCTCTTTCCCGCCTCTCCCCTCTTCAATCCATCCTAAATGCCTCTGCCAGACTGATCCACCTTTCCCGCCGCTCTGTATCTGCTGCACCTCTCTGTGAGTCCCTTCACTGGCTCCCCATACACAGCAAAATTAAATTAAAAATTCTCACCTTTGCATACAAAGCACTCACCAACTCCGCTTCCCTCTACCTATCCTCTCTAATCAACAAGTATACTCCAGCCCGCCCACTAAGATCCAACAATGACCTGCTCCTTGCTTCTGCGACTATCACCTCCTCTCATGCTAGACTGCAGGACTTCTGTCGTGCAGCACCTACCCTCTGGAACACTCTCCCTCTTGCTATCAGGCTTTGCCCAAATCTTTCTTCCTTTAAATGCTATCTGAAGACTTTTCTATTCAGAGAAGCCTACCACCCAACTCAATAATATTCATTTTACTTAACAACATTTCCCTCCTCTAACTCTGCATTAACATCTTTCTCACTCTTGCAGTCCTCACCTCATGTTTCCCAACCTCCTACCCTTCTAGATTGTAAGTTCCAACGGGAATAGGGCCCTCGATTCCTCCTGTATGTGTTTGTAAATTCTGTCCTGTCTCTTAGTCTTAGAAGTTTTATACTATTGTTTTATTTAAATGATCTGTATCCATGGACAGCGCTGCGGAATATGATGGTGCTTCATAAATAAAGTATAATAATAATAATAATAGTCACATTGGCCTCTAGTTATCAAGGTCTGGCGGACCTGATCCACCAGACCTCGCAGAATACGGCTGGTGCAACGCCGCCCCCTGCAGACTCGCGGCCAATCGGCCGCCAGCAGGGGGTGTCAATCAACCCGATCGTACTCGATCGGGTTGATTTCCGGCGATGTGTGTCCGCCTGCTCAGAGCAGGTGGACAGGTTATGGAGCAGCGGTCTTTGTGACCGCTGCTTCATAACTGCTGTTTCTGGCGAGCCTGCAGGCTCGCCAGAAACACGGGACATCAAGCTCCATACGGAGCTTGATACATATGCCCCATTGTGTTTAATGTGACATCATGGTTGTTGCATTTTGGAAGCAACAATATTTCCTATGGGCAAGAATCCTGAGTAGAATTGCAAACACTGGATACATTTCCTTATTGTCAGTCTTGGAATACTGGATCAAAGGCTGATTACATAGAATGCGATTCAACTGAACTCTGAAAAAAAAATACTTTGAAGCTATTTTGTGCTATCTACTTTGAGATATGTCATTGCTTACTGAAAGCATTTCATTTACTGTATAAGCACAATGTCTTCAGGAAAAACATTTCCAAGTGTTTCTATAGTGTTATTAAAGGGACAGTATACACTCATTTTCATATAACTGCATGTAATAGACACTACTATAAAGCATAATATGCACAGATACTGATATAAAAATCCAGTATAAAACTGTTTAAAAACTTACTTAGAAGTTCTCAGTTTAGCTCTGTTGAAAAGGTAACTGGAAAGCCCACTGCAAGTGGGAAATAAGACACTCCCCCCTCCCCCTTCTTTTGCATATGAAAAGACCCTTTATACAAACAGGAGCAAGCTGGAGTAGGTAGCTGACGGTATTCACATAAAACTTTGGGGCTTGGTTAGGAGTCTGAAAATCAGAGCAATGTTAATTAAAAATAAGCAAAACTATACATTTAAAAAAAAAACTTAATGGGCTATATAAATAGATTATCTACAAAACATTTATGCAAAGAAAAAAGGAGTGTATAATGTCCCTTTAAGAGCCAGATAATGAATGGAGCACATTTTCTAGAAGCTTTATGCGGGCATTGGTTGCGCTCATATCATGAGTTGAAAGTAAATTGTTTGGTTTGCTCGCTAACCTGACGGGTGCAAAAAGCCGAACTTAGAATATTGCACGCACGATAACCTATTCCCCCATAGAGGTCAATGGAGAAAAAAAAGTGGGGGAAAATTCTAGCACCCTACTAGCGCATAAACCCGATTGCATATTCTATGTGTGCTAACTTGACATGAAAATATATTTCGCATTCCAATGTTCTTCACATAGAAGAATGTGTTCTATTTATTCATAAAAAAGTATTTCTACATATATCTGATGGTATTTTGACACAGTATATATCTATCCCTACATATATATATATATATATATATATATATATATATATATATATATATATATATATATATATATATATATATATATATATATATACATATACATGATTATATAGGTATAGATATATACAGATATTTTAAGCGAATATCTAATTAAAAATACTTAGAACATATTCTGCTATGTGCAGAATATTGGAATGTGAAATATTTACAGTAAATACACAGTATAACGCTTTATTGAAAATTAATATTGAATAAATATGCTTTCACATGTTTTCATCTAATTAACTGCAATGGGCTCCATTGCACTTCTATATATTTGTACATATGTATTTATGTGTTTATATGTGTATATATGTGTTTATATGTGTATATATGTGTATATATGTGTTTATATGTGTATATATGTGTATATATGTGTTTATATGTCTGGAAATACATATTGTATTTTTGATGCGTTTTGTGAGACTTTTTTTGTTTTGCATAACAATTAACCAGAGCTCTGAGGACACGCTAACCCGAAGAGCGTTAACTTGAATTGCGCTCAAGCGACTGCGTTTACTTTCAACTTGTAATACGAGTGATAAACTCACCATGGCAAAAACCTACGATAAACCCCTTATTGCTCGTGCACAAACATTTGGGCTCCACTCATAAGCTGGCCCTAAGTAATAAAACCCCTATCAAAGAAGCAACTGACAATTTAGCTCATGAATGGCTGAAGAGATGGAAGGATAGGCGGATGGACAGACAGATAGTGGACAAATTAAATACAGTAGATAGATGGACAGACAGATGAATAGATAGATTAGATAAATAGAAAGAATAGATAGACAGATAGATAGATAGATAGATAGATAGATAGATAGATAGATAGATAGATAGATAGGTAGATGATGGATGGACAGACACACTGACAGACAGATACATTGACATTATATGTGCCCATTATTAAAGGCTATTGTTGGGTAATATAAATCTGTGTATCTATATTTTGATAGTAAAAACAATAGTTTACAAAAGTAAACTAGTTAAAATATATACTTCTAGAGCGATTAGCAGATAAATAATATGTATATGCCCTTGGAGTAACATTTGGTATCTAGCAAAATACATTTTTTCCTTGATATATTTTATCTAGCAATGAAACTTTATGCACTCTTGAGCTCTTGATAAAAAAAAATCTGCTAGCAAGTTATGCAAGTAACAGTAAATTTTGTAAAAAGCCGTAATATTATATCAGTTTATAAGTGGTCTCAAAGAGGCAGTTAAATGTAGCAAAATGGTAACATGTAATAGGCTGTGCTTCCTCAGCCTCAAAGTGACTTTAAACATGAAAACATGACACTGAACCTATTGCTAAGCTGCAAGTAATTGATACCACTGGAAATTATTTATCAAATCGAGTGAAGATAAACTAGCTCCACTTTCTAGTTTATTCTTTGGATTTGTCACTGTTTACTAAATGTATATAAAGAGATATAAAGGTGAATTAGAAATCTACAGCAGTGAACGTCACATTCTATTAGAGCACTGGTTTTCAAAACGTTCTCAGACCTCCCTAACAGGCCAGGTTTTCAGGATTACATTGGATTAGAGCTGGTAAAATAACCATGGTTACTAATCAGCTGATTATTTCACCTGTGCTCAAGTTCAGATATCTTTAAAATCTGGCCCGTAAGGGAGGCCTGTGGACAGGCTTGAAAACCAGTGTATTAGAAGTACGTTCTTTTGCAACATGCTGATTTTTGGAAATAAATGCTTCTCTGAAAACTTACGACAGGTTTTCGAATAACTTTTCTGTTATGTTATCTAATTCTTATTCACTTGTATGTCTCTTTAAATGGACATTAAAGGGCAACTAAACCCAAAATCTTTCTTTCATGATTCAGATAGAGAATAGAAATTTAAACAACATTACAATTTACTTCCATTATTTATTTTGCTTCATTTTTTAAATATCTTTATTTGAAGAAAAAGCAATGCACATGGTGAGCCAATCACATGATGCTTCTATGTGCAGCAACCAATCAGCAGCTAGTGAGCATATCTAGATATGCTTTTCATCAAAGAATATCAAGAGAATAAAACAAATTAGATAATAGAATTAAATTAGAAAGATGTTTAAAATTGCATTCTCTTTCTAAATCATAAAAGAAAAAATGTGGGTGGCATGTCCCTTTAAGCACTAAAAACATTTTACAAACATAGGGCCCGATTTATCAAGGGCCGAATGACCCCTGATGCCCCTGTTTCCGCGCGAGCCCCTGAGGCTGCATACTATACGATCGGGTCTGCAGAGAGCAGCATTGCACAAGCAGTTCACTATAACTGCTTGTGCAATGTTAAATGCTGTCGGCATTCAGCAATGTCCACCAGACTTTGATAAATCGGCCCTATAGTATTGACGTTATTCCCCACCTCCTCTGGCCATGAGTGCCACCATGTTGAAATCTGTCTTTCACTATACTCCAGTGCTGATGTGTTCGTACATGTGCAGCAACTCTCCTTTAAATAGTTGCAGTGTAACATAGGTTTCAAAATGTCAGGGCCCATGATTAGAGGGAGGTGCATGTATGTATACATAGATATTTATGTATTTATATGTGTATATATATATTTACAGATACAGTGGGGCAAAAAAGTATTTAGTCAGCCACCAATTGTGCAAGTTCTCCCACTTAAGAAGATGAGAGAGGCCTGTAATTTTCATCATAGGTATACCTCAACTATGAGAGACAAAATGTGGAAACAAACCCAGACAATCACATTGTCTGATTTGGAAATAATTTATTTGCAAATTATGGTGGAAAATAAGTATTTGGTCACCTACAAACAAGCAAGATTTCTGGCTCTCACAGACCTGTATCTTCTTCTTTAAGAGGCTCCTCTGTCCTCCACTCATTACCTGTATTAATGGCACCTGTTTGAACTTGTTATCAGTATAAAAGACACCTGTCCACAACCTCAAACAGTCACACTCCAAACTCCACTATGGTGAAGACCAAAGAGCTGTCGAAGGACACCAGAAACAAAATTGTAGACCTGCACCAGGCTGGGAAGACTGAATCTGCAATAGGCAAGCAGCTTGGTGTGAAGAAATCAACTGTGGGAGCAATAATTAGAAAATGGAAGACATACAAGACCACTGATAATCTCCCTCGATCTGGGGCTCCATGCAAGATCTCACCCCGTGGGGTTAAAATGATCACAAGAATGGTTAGCAAATATCCCAGAACCACACGGGGGGACCTAGTGAATGACCTGCAGAGAGCTGGGACCAACATAACAAAGGCTACCATCAGTAACACACTACGCCGCCAGGGATCCTGCAGTGCCAGACGTGTCCCCCTGCTTAAGCCAGTACATTTCCGGGTCCATCTGAAGTATACTAGAGAGAATTTTGATGATCCAGAAGCGGATTGGGAGAATGTCATATGGTCAGATGAAACCAAAGTAGAACTGTTTGGTAGAAACACAACTTGTCGTGTTTGGAGGAGAGAGAACACCATACCTACTGTGAAGCATGGGGGTGGTAACATCATGCTTTGGGGCTGTTTCTCTGCAAAGGGAACAGGACGACTGATCCGTGTACATAAAAGAATGAATGGGGCCATGTATCGTGAGATTTTGAGTGCAAACCTCCTTCCATCAGCAAGGGCATTGAAGATGAAATGTGGCTGGGTCTTTCAGCATGACAATGATCCCAAACACACCGCCCGTGCAGCAATGGAGTGGCTTCGTAAAAAGCATTTCAAGGTCCTGGAGTGGCCTAGCCAGTCTCCAGATCTCAACCCCATAGAAAACCTTTGGAGGGAGTTGAAAGTCTGTGTTGCCCAGTGACAGACCCAAAACATCACTGCTCTAGAGGAGATCTGCATGCAGGAATGGGCCAATATACCAGCAACAGTGTGTGACAACCTTGTGAAGACTTACAGAAAATGTTTGACCTCTGTCATTGCCAACAAAGGATATATAACAAAGTATTGAGATGAACTTTTGATATTGACCAAATACTTATTTTCCACCATAATTTGCAAATAAATTCTTTTCCAAATCAGACAATGTGATTGTCTGGATTTGTTTCCACATTTTGTCTCTCATAGTTGAGGTATACCTATGATGAAAATTACAGGCCTCTCTCATCTTCTTAAGTGGGAGAACTTGCACAATTGGTGGCTGACTAAATACTTTTTTCCCCCACTGTACAGGGAGTGCAGAATTATTAGGCAAATGAGTATTTTGACCACATCATCCTCTTTATGCATGTTGTCTTACTCCAAGCTGTATAGGCTCGAAAGCCTACTACCAATTAAGCATATTAGGTGATGTGCATCTCTGTAATGAGAAGGGGTGTGGTCTAATGACATCAACACCCTATATCAGGTGTGCATAATTATTAGGCAACTTCCTTTCCTTTGGCAAAATGGGTCAAAAGAAGGACTTGACAGGCTCAGAAAAGTCAAAAATAGTGAGATATCTTGCAGAGGGATGCAGCACTCTTAAAATTGCAAAGCTTCTGAAGCGTGATCATCGAACAATCAAGCGTTTCATTCAAAATAGTCAACAGGGTCGCAAGAAGCGTGTGGAAAAACCAAGGCGCAAAATAACTGCCCATGAACTGAGAAAAGTCAAGCGTGCAGCTGCCAAGATGCCACTTGCCACCAGTTTGGCCATATTTCAGAGCTGCAACATCACTGGAGTGCCCAAAAGCACAAGGTGTGCAATACTCAGAGACATGGCCAAGGTAAGAAAGGCTGAAAGACGACCACCACTGAACAAGGCACACAAGCTGAAACCTCAAGACTGGGCCAAGAAATATCTCAAGACTGATTTTTCTAAGGTTTTATGGACTGATGAAATGAGAGTGAGTCTTGATGAGCCAGATGGATGGGCCCGTGGCTGGATTGGTAAAGGGCAGAGAGCTCCAGTCCGACTCAGAAGCCAGCAAGGTGGAGGTGGAGTACTGGTTTGGGCTGGTATCATCATAGATGAGCTTGTGGGGCCTTTTCGGGTTGAGGATGGAGTCAAGCTCAACTCCCAGTCCTACTGCCAGTTTCTGGAAGACACCTTCTTCAAGCAGTGGTACAGGAAGAAGTCTGCATCCTTCAAGAAAAACATGATTTTCATGCAGGACAATGCTCCATCACACGCGTCCAAGTACTCCACAGCGTGGCTGGCAAGAATGGGTATAAAAGAAGAAAATCTAATGACATGGCCTCCTTGTTCACCTGATCTGAACCCCATTGAGAACCTGTGGTCCATCATCAAATGTGAGATTTACAAGGAGGGAAAACAGTACACCTCTCTGAAGAGTGTCTGGGAGGCTGTGGTTGCTGCTGCACGCAATGTTGATGGTGAACAGATCAAAACACTGACAGAATCCATGGATGGCAGGCTTTTGAGTGTCCTTGCAAAGAAAGGTGGCTATATTGGTCACTGATTTGTTTTTGTTTTGTTTTTGAATGTCAGAAATGTATATTTGTGAATGTTGAGATGTTATATTGGTTTCACTGGTAAAAATAAATAATTGAAATGGGTATATATTTGTTTTTTGTTAAGTTGCCTAATAATTATGCACAGTAATAGTCACCTGCACACACAGATATCCCCCTAAAATAGCTATAACTAAAAACAAACTAAAAACTACTTCCAAAACTATTCAGCTTTGATATTAATGAGTTTTTTGGGTTCATTGAGAACATGGTTGTTGTTCAATAATAAAATTAATCCTCAAAAATACAACTTGCCTAATAATTCTGCACTCCCTGTATATATATATATATATATACACATATAAACACATAAATACTGATGTATACAATTACATATATATATAGAGTGGGACATATACAGTATATATATATATATATATAATATATATAAGTGCATTGAAGCCCATTGTAGTCAAGAAGCTGAAAATATGAAAAATAATATTTCTGCAATATTAATTTTAATAAAGTGTTTAACTATGTATTTACCATGAGAGCAGAGTATTTTTGTGAATTTTGTTAACAAAAGATCAAAAGGTTAAACAATAAAGACAATTTTTCACAGCCTTCTTTGCTAATTTTTTCCAAGAGTGCCAATGTTAGCGGAGGGAACTGTAGATATATATTTTACCAAAAAATCATCAGATATATGTAGAAATATGGGTTTATGAATAAATAGAACATATTCTGCAATGTGAAAATTCATATTTCATGTCGGGTTAGCGATTGGGTTTGCGCGCGAGTAAGGGTGTTAGGTTTTATTCCACTTTTCGCCCTCCACTGAAGTCTACATTCTAACTTCAACTTTTTGCGCATGTCAGGTTAGTACTTTCAACTTGAAATACGTGCTCTGCCCCGACGCGCACTAAAAGACGAAGTCTAGCGAAATTAACACACGAGTGAGAGTGCAAACTACTGCTCCATTCGTAATTTAGCCCTATGTGTTTAACCCATTGGTTTAAGCAATGGTGATACAATAATATGTTCTAGAACATAACAGAATTTTGTTATTATTTATTATTCTGCCTTTATGTCCCTTTAAACATTAAAAAATAATTTTGCTTGACAAAAGGTAAAATTAAACCTGTTTAAATGGATATTGAAGCTCTATTGGAGGACAACGATATGCCTCCACAAATATAAAAATAAAAGAGCACATTCATTCACAGAAACACAAAAAAAACTTTTTCTATAAAAAAAAAAACTTCAATGTTTTTAATAAGCAAAATCATTCCAATAAATGTTCTTCTAAGCGTTGGAAATGGATGGAATGTCACTAAATAAATATTTGTATATTTACGCTGTTATCTGGCATAGAAAGTCAGTGATTACTCCACTACACAGCTCCTCTATAAATAACAGGATTCTCAAGTGAGACAATTAAGCAAACACATTTAGTTACAATGACATATACAATAATTGAACACTTTAAAAGTGATTGAGTAAAACAGCAAGAAAAGGTAATAACAAATAAACATAAGTAACGCATCTTGTATCCTTGATTTATTGAGTCAGTCCTAATTCCCCATTTGTGTGTATATACTGTATATATATACATATATATATGTATATATATATATATATATATATATATATATATATATATACACAATATATATATACAATATATATATACACAATATATATATATATATATATATATATATAGAGAGAGAGAGAGAGAGAGAGAGAGAGAGAGAGAGAGAAAGAAAGAAAGAGAGATTGTGTGTGTGTGTGTGTATATATATATATAGAGAGAGAAAGAGAGAGAGAGAGATTTTGTGCAAACTAGCGCTCCCAGATTAGTGCTGTTATTAGAACTTGAAAATAAAATGTTAGCGATCAAGTGAAAGACTCAGTCGTGCTAACTTAAGGACTTCAAATATCGTGACAGTTCTCACTCCATCTCCCCATAGACTTCTATGGGGCGAGCTAAATAAATATTTTTCTATCTATCACTCGCATGCTAACCCGAAATTGTGCTAGACCAACTGAGTTAAAGTCGAAGGTGATAAGAAAAATTCCAAGAGTCAGCGCTACAGTATCCCTATTGGAGGATATAGTGCTTAAGGTGGTGTCCACGATCAGTGAATAAATAATATGTCCTATAGTGTATAAAATTGATTTATAAAATTAATAGAATTTAATAGGGTTACAATGTAGAACAAATAAATATATTAAAAAAGTGGTTATATAAGGCAAATAGATATGTAAGGCAAATTAAAATTAATAGTATAATGATAACAGTGTATCAATAAAATGTCTACAGAGCCTATCGTTCTATTGAACCTAGCAATCCTAAACTAATATTGATGAAAGCAACCAGGATTGCAATTATGCAGAATATATTATGTCTGATGTATAGAAGTCCAGGGGGGTGTCCATAAGGAGGGGTTCCAAATGAAAGTCCAAATAGTGTTCCAATCCTATTATGTGATTCAGTGTTGGTGATGGAAAAAACTTGTGTGAGTGAATCCAATAAAAGAAAAATCCTCAAAACTCATAAAATTGTGAAATAATTGAAAAATCAAAAATGAAATGAAAAAATATATAAAAATATAAATTTGTGAAAAAAGTGTAAGTGGCCAACAATGCAAAAATGGTGAAAAGTAATATAAGGTGTACACCTAAAAATAGTTCTAAAAATTATCCCACACGACTTGGGTATAGAAGCGGTAAGATACTTTATGGAAAAAGATAGTGAACTCAGTCCAGAACAGAGAGAGTTCATTCTGGAAGGTATCTCTTATATCCTTAGCCATAATTATTTTCACGATAGAGGAGTGTTCTACAACCAGACATGTGGAACAGCCATGGGGACCAGGTTTGCGCCTAGTTATGCAAACTTATATATGGGCAAATGGGAGAACATATTCTGGGACTCCTGCCCAGCAGGCGCAGACCTGGTCCTCTACAAGAGATACATAGATGACATCCTCATTGTGTGGAGAGGGTCTGTCGAAGACCTACAACACACTATAAGTGTGATGAATAACAACATAATGAATCTGAAATTCACACACGAATTAAGTAGGAAAAACATTCACTTTCTAGATTTAAATATAAACATAAAGAAAGGAAGACTCTCAACCTCTACATACTTTAAGGATGTAGATTGTAGTAACTATATCCACCAGACCAGCTGTCACCATCACAGATGGAAATCGAATATCCCGAAAGGGCAGCTAATGAGAATCAGGAAGAATTGTTCTGACATAGTTAAATGGAGAGAACAATCAGAAATCCTAAAAGAGAGGTTTGTGGACAGGGGATACGATGAAAAAACTATAAACAATGTAATAGAGGAGGTGGAGATAATGGATAGAGGGTCCATGTTGAAATATAAAGATAAGATTCCAGATGGGGACAACATCATACAGGTGCCTTTCATCTCTGAATACAGTGAAAATAGGTTCCTAATAGAAAAAATCATTAAAAAACATTGGCACTTCCTCAAAGAGGATAATATCATTGGGAAAGATTTAAATGAATCTCCCACGTTTATATATCGGAAAACGAAAAATCTTAAAACAATAATTGCCCCAAGTGTTCCTATAATCACTAAAAAGACCAAAATAAACGATCCATATGGTAAACAAATAAAAGGCTTCTTTCCATGTCACTCATGTAAAGCCTGTAAACATGGCAAGAAAGGTTACACCTTTAAATCAAAGGTCACACATGAGTCTTTCAATATGAAAGAGGTTATTAGATGTCAGGATACAGGCATTATATACCTGATCGAATGCGGATTACAATATGTAGGGCAAACTTCTAGGAAACTTAGAAACAGAATCTGCGAGTTCCTTCTACAGATAAAATGGGGAAAAGAAGATTTCCCACTATACAAGCACTTTAAAGAAATACATAAAGGTAGTAATAAAACCTTTAAATATATAGTATTAGTAGACCAATGAAAAACTGGAGAGGGGGATTTTGAAAGACAACTTCTAAAAGTGGAATCAAAGTGGATTTTCCTTTTAGATTGCACTTTTCCCAAAGGCTTAAACAGCAGCACAGAAATATTGCATTTATTATGAAAAGAGCAGAATCAACTTCACTATGAACTTTCTCTCTCCCCCTCTTTTCTCACATACCCTATTCCACTCGAGAGTATATGACAGATTCAGTGGCAATAATACAGTGGATTAACCCATGATGTGTAATGGGTGAGGAAAGTGGACCATTTGAGGTATATGTTCTCACTCCATTTTCTCCTTACATTTCCCAATCTATTAGCCTACTTCTGGACTGATAACGAATGCCAAGTTGATACATAGATATATAACATACCCATTCATCTTATATCTTATATAATATAGATAATATAGGAGTACATTGTGTATTTATCTATTACAATTTGGATTGCTGGTATGTATTATTATTAATTTATTATTATTATGTTTCTGGACCCTTAGGACAACCGATTCTCAAGGTTGAATCTAAAATATCGCAGGGTAACTCCGCACAATGTGTAGAGATACTTATCATTTTAAGATTTAAGTATGGAATATCAATTGACCATCAAGTGTAATACCTATATATATATATATATATATATATATATATATATACAAATTTTCCACTACAGGGAGTGCAGAATTATTAGGCAAATTAGTATTTTGACCACATCATCCTCTTTATGCATGTTGTCTTACTCCAAGCTGTATAGGCTCGAAAGCCTACTACCAATCAAGCATATTAGGTGATGTGCATCTCTGTAATGAGAAGGGGTGTGGTCTAATGACATCAACACCCTATATCAGGTGTGCATAATTATTAGGCAACTTCCTTTCCTTTGACAAAATGGGTCAAAAGAAGGACTTGAAAGGCTCAGAAAAGTCAAAAATAGTGAGATATCTTGCAGAGGGATGCAGCACTCTTAAAATTGCAAAGCTTCTGAAGCGTGATCATCGAACAATCAAGCGTTTCATTCAAAATAGTCAACAGGGTCGCAAGAAGCGTGTGGAAAAACCAAGGCGCAAAATAACTGCCCATGAACTGAGAAAAGTCAAGCGTGCAGCTGCCAAGATGCCACTTGCCAACAGTTTGGCCATATTTCAGAGCTGCAACATCACTGGAGTGCCCAAAAGCACAAGGTGTGCAATACTCAGAGACATGGCCAAGGTAAGAAAGGCTGAAAGACGACCACCACTGAACAAGACACACAAGCTGAAACGTCAAGACTGGGCCAAGAAATATCTCAAGACTGATTTTTCTAAGGTTTTATGGACTGATGAAATGAGAGTGAGTCTTGATGGGCCAGATGGATGGGCCCGTGGCTGGATTGGTAAAGGGCAGAGAGCTCCAGTCCGACTCAGACGCCAGCAAGGTGGAGGTGGAGTACTGGTTTGGGCTGGTATCATCAAAGATGAGCTTGTGGGGCCTTTTCGGGTTGAGGATGGAGTCAAGCTCAACTCCCAGTCCTACTGCCAGTTTCTGGAAGACACCTTCTTCAAGCAGTGGTACAGGAAGAAGTCTGCATCCTTCAAGAAAAACATGATTTTCATGCAGGACAATGCTCCATCACACGCGTCCAAGTACTCCACAGCGTGGCTGGCAAGAAAGGGTATAAAAGAAAAAAATCTAATGACATGGCCTCCTTGTTCACCTGATCTGAACCCCATTGAGAACCTGTGGTCCATCATCAAATGTGAGATTTACAAGGAGGGAAAACAGTACACCTCTCTGAACAGTGTCTGGGAGGCTGTGGTTGCTGTTGCATGCAATGTTGATGGTGAACAGATCAAAACACTGACAGAATCCATGGATGGCAGGCTTTTGAGTGTCCTTGCAAAGAAAGGTGGCTATATTGGTCACTGATTTGTTTTTGTTTTGTTTTTGAATGTCAGAAATGTATATTTGTGAATGTTGAGATGTTATATTGGTTTCACTGGTAAAAATAAATAATTGAAATGGGTATATATTTGTTTTTTGTTAAGTTGCCTAATAATTATGCACAGTAATAGTCACCTGCACACACAGAGATCCCCCTAAAATAGCTATAACTAAAAACAAACTAAAAACTACTTCCAAAACTATTCAGCTTTGATATTAATGAGTTTTTTGGGTTCATTGAGAACATGGTTGTTGTTCAATAATAAAATTAATCCTCAAAAATACAACTTGCCTAATAATTCTGAACTCCCTGTAGGTTATATACAAAGCATGCATCATCGTGCAAAATGTTTGTATATATATTAAATTGTCATTCATAGTTATGTCTTGCCATAGATAAACATTGTCCTATACGCAGTTGTGCATTTTTCAATGAACTAATTTACATCGAAGATGCAAAATGTCAATGTACAGATACACCTTTACACCTAGGAAACTGAGCCAACAATACCATTCATACAATTTTTTACATTTACATTTTATGTATATTTTTTAATATACTCTTCTTCCACTTAAGCCCCACATATCTAAGCCATCTGCTTATTGCCGCCAAGATACACGCGCCACCCAACATAACGACGCAAAACCGGAAGTGCACGTATAAGATATGACGTCACTTCCGGTTAGATTGTACATCCGGTAAAAACATCCGGTAAGCTAGTACACACAGAAGATTACCATGATGTATTTCAATAGGAGATATATAATCCACAACACTTCCGGGGCAAGCACGATGTATTGCACATGGGTCATACCTGAACTTAATAATGTTTTTGGCACAAATTTTATGGCGCAAATTTCGGGATGCCCAATTGGATAACATAATTCATTTAAGGTAAGATTATCAGAAAGCCGATACCAGTCTTGAGAAAGGTCCCTGCGGACTGAAACGCGTAGACTAATACTGGTATTACGGCTCAGGCTCCTTTTGGTGAATAAAATACCTATATTTTCCATTTGTAGTAGCTTTATTGCACTATGTCCATTTTTATATTTTTTTAGGATCTTGATGTCATCATACACTATCAAAATTCACATTTGGAAGAGGATCATCACTAATTACTAGAACACTTACACCATTTTTTTATTACATTTGGGATATCACTCATTTTTAGGATACCAAGGATTAATTTAAGAAATTATACACGTCAAATTTAGATACGTATTATCAGTCCTTTAAAACATCGCCAAAGGATCTCTTTTTTGAATAATTTTTAGAACTATTTTTAGGTGTACACCTTATATTACTTTTCACCATTTTTTCATTGTTGGCCACTTATCACTTTTTTCACAAATTTATATATTTTTATATATTTTTTCATTTCATTTTTGATTTTTCAATTATTTCACAATTTTTTGAGTTTTGAGGATTTTTCTTTTATTGGATTCACTCACACAAGTTTTTTCCATCACCAACACTGAATCACATAATAGGATTGGAACACTATTTGGACTTTCATTTGGAACCCCTCCATATGGACACACACCTGGACTTCTATACATCAGACATAATATATTCTGACTAATTGCAATCCTGGTTGCTTTCATCAATATTAGTTTAGGATTACTAGGTTCAATAGAACGATAGGCTCTGTAGACATTCTATCGATACATTGTTATCATTATACTATTAATTTTAATTTGCCTTATATATCTATTTGTCTTATATAACCACTTTTTTTTATATATTTATTTGTTCTACATTGTAACCCTATTAAATTCTATTAATTTTATAAATCAATTTTATACACTATAGGACATATTATTTATTCACTGATCGTGGACACCAACTTAAGCACTATATCCCCCAATAGGGATACTGTAGCGCTGACTCTTGGCATTTTTCTTATTGTTCATTCGGAATCTGGTTGGGAGATTTCGCCTTTCTGAGTAGAAGCTTGTGTGGTTGTATATTGTGGCGCTGTTTGATCAACTTTTCATCGATTTAAAGAATATTTATATTTATATATATATATAATATATATATATATATACAGATCCAACGATTGCACTCTCTGGGTTTAGGACACAGCAAACTTTAATGTGTGATGTTTCAGGGTATTCACCCCTTCCTCAGACATCTAAGGAAGGGGTGAATGCCCCGAAACATCACGCATTAAAGTTTGCAGTGTCCTAAACCTAGAGAGTGCAATCAATGGATCTGTGTATGCAATTTTTTTTTGCACTCTGGCACTACAGCTTCTGGCGAGTGGGAGTGCGCTATCTACTACTTTTTATATATACATAGTATATGTATGTGTGCGTGTTTGTAAAATATATATCTATACCTATATATTTATATCAACAGATATAGATATGTAGGAAGAGCATAGGATTTTTAAGTATTTCTATTCAAACCACATAAAAATCATTACAATTCTATCAGAGGCGTCCCTGAGGCCCATCCGAGGATATCAGATCAGTTTGAAATATCAACAGTTAGTGATTTTTATGACTCACATAGTATGGTCACATAGTATGGTCCTATATTCAGAGTTACTAGTAGTAAGCAGATTCCTGTGAAGTATTATTTTGAGTTAAACGCTTATACTCCCTGTTGCGCATCTGGGGGTTTTCTACCATACAAATGCTCTTACTATCCCCTTGGGAAACTAGATGGAAGCCTACTTTACAACTTTACAAACCACTTACAAAACACATTACGTACTGTTACTAAACTGTCCTAAATGTGTAAAGTCCCATTCCATTATTCAGTGGGGGAGAGACTTATCTATAACTAATTCAGGTTCTAATTGGCTAAAGGCCATCATGCACAACAAAGCCATCCATTACATAACCTTGTATGAATTATACTATGGTCAGATGGCACATGGTTCCACAGCTATTATAAGATCCAGCCATTATGGAGAAGGATTATTCATATATGCTCTAAAACTTGATTGCCATAGAGTTCTTGCCCCTATGGCTTTGTATCATCACAGACTGGGCAAATTTCAACATGAAAAACATGATTACTGTCTTTCAGGCATGTAAGTTGGTGATAGCGAGAGCCTGGCTAAAGGAGAAACTTACTTAATAAATACAAGTACTAGATATTATTAATTATATAAGAAGAACAGTGGACCATGTCCACTTGGTAAATGGCACATTGGACATCCACACAACTAATTGAGCCTTGTGGGATATTCTATCTATAACAGGGACAAATAAATATCTTTCGACCCATACATTGATGCCCCTCCTTTCTTTCTGTTTAAGATTATCTTCAACTGTGTTGTGCGGAGGGAGATGTGATGTGGGGAGAAAAAAATTTCTCCTTTATCTACCTTTATCTACCCCTCTCTCCCTATCCTGACCTCTTCACCCCCCCTTATTTTTACTATCTACTTTGACAAGGTAACAATATCTGTTATCTAGCTTAGACTGTGTGTTGCTAGAGTATATTGGTTTTTGTTGTTAAATAATCTGTGCTTGAGAATGTATAATATTCAAAACAAAGTCAATATACAGACCAATAATGTCTCTTACAAGTCCTGGAATCGTCCAGAGTGTCACCTGTATGTCAGAAAAACTCCCTCCCATAATAATAAGCCTATTTGCTGCACCCATTTTGTGATCTAACTTGGAAGCTTCCTGTATTTGTTTTTTATCGCTACAATAAAAGTTATTTTTTAAGGATATTCATCCATCTATTTATATCTACCCATCTATATCTAACTATCCATCCATTTCTATCTATCCTTCTATATCTAACTATGCATCTATTTCTATCTATCCATCTATATTAACCTATCCATCTTTATCTATCTATCCATCTATCTATCTATCTATCTATCTATCCGTCTATTCATCCATCTATATCTAGCTATCTCAATCTCTGTCCATCTGTTTATATCTAACTATCCATCTATATATCTCTATCACTATCTACTATATCTATCTAACCATCTACATCCATTATTCCATCTATCTGTATGTCTTTGTATACCTATCTGTTTAAAGGGATAGTAAAGTCCAAATTAAACTTTAATGATTCAAATAGGGCATGTAATTTTAGACAACTTTCTATCTTACTTTTATCATCAAATTTGCTTTGTTCTGTTGGTATTCTTAGTTGAAATCTAAACCTAGGTAGGCTCCTATGATAATTTCGAAGCCCTTGAAGGCCGCCTCTTATTTGAATACATTTGACAGTTCTTCACTGTTAGAGGGCGTTAGTTCATGTGTTTTTCATATAGATAACATTGTGCTCATGCATGCGGAGTTAAGAGTCAGCACAAATTGCCTGAAATGCAAGTCTGTCAAAAGATCTGAGATAGGGAGGCAGTCAGCAGAGGCTCAGATACAAAGTAATTACAGAGGTAAAAAGTATATTTCTATAACAGTGTTGGTTATGCAAAACTGGGGAATGGGTATTAAAGGGATTATCTATCTTTTTAAACAATAACATTTTTGGTGCTTACTATCCCTTTAATAATCAAGTATATATTATTGTATAGGTGTATTCATATTTGGTTTGTATTTTATACAAGATCAACATTGTAATGCTGCAGGCCTAGAGAGAAAAAAAAGAAAAACTCTTCTTGTGCATTTTTGTTGTCTAGATGGTAATTATCCCCTAAGGAAAAGCGTCAGGTTTTAATATCTCAAAGGCTTACTAACCCAATTAATGCTGCTCAAGCTAAATTATCTAATTAAATGATACTGTGTATGGCATCTATTCTGAAAGACTGCCACATCTATTTTTATGCAATTACTAGCTTTGGTATAAAATGCAACTTGCTTAATGTTTGTGCATATTAATAAAGTTTATTTTGAGTAGAAAAATATTTTTTCTTTCTGCCTCCATCTATTTTGAATTGTTGAATTGGTTTATTTTTCGTGTTTTTGACATTTTTTTCCCTTAAACTCAAAGCTTCAGAAATTGATGTTGGTTTGAGGGAAACAATCTTTACCAATAATAAATATATACTTTCATGTTTAAAGTGTTGTATATATTATCCAGTAATTCACTCTGAGCCTTGCTGGCCATGAACAAGTTGGACTTAGGGTGATTCTTAAGTTTTAATAGTGAAATCAACATTAATATATATATATATAATAGTACAGACTGATTAACCAATCATAAAACAGATGCATGCACCTCAACATTTCTATGTTTAAATCTACAAGATCGAGGTGGGGGCAGGAGAGATGAATGATAGTTCAGGGGAGGAGTCATAACATTTATGGCTGAGTTTAGATTGTCTTTAATTTTAATTTCTGGTATGGTGGATGGGACAGGCAGATGAGCTCACAAGCAGTGAAAATCCCACAAAATGTTGGGCAGTTTGGAGTATGGGAGATGTCCCTAGGTTATGGTTTTATGAAAGGGACATTAATCACTAAATACATTTTAAAAGAATAGTATTGGGTTTATTCCCCCCCCCTTCCTTTAATGCCGCCATGTTGAAATCTGGCTTTCACTGCACTCCAGTGCTAATGTGTTTACATATGTGCAGCAACTCTCCTTAAGATACCCTCAGTATAACCTAGGTTTTAAAATTAATAAATTAGTAAACCCATCCAGGAGTAGTGGACTATTACCAGTTGTGTGTGTGTTCATGTGCATGTGTTTAACACCTTGAAAGAAAAAACCTGGAACCTGGAAAACAGCATCACATCTGTTAATAATGAAAACAATGTCCTGGCTTTGTCTTTTTAAACCTAACCCCCCCCCCACCCCAAATATTTACACTTATTTATAGCAATGGCACATTGTGTTGTAAACCCTTGAACAATATTTCCCACAGCCATGTTAGCTGCTTTTTGTTTTCATCTTCATTACAGCCATTTGCTGATACATGATGTATTAAAGCTTTCTCAGGAAGACAAGGGGTTACATTTTTCATGACTCTAGTGAGGACTTTATATCAAAAACATTTAAAGCAAAGAAAATAAATTCCATAGGAAGACATTATTACACCTGTAAAGTAGTAAAGTCTCCTAGCAATAGCCTAAAGTACATTCACAGTTTTGTAGACAAAGCCATCTAGCTGAGACAATTAAGGGATTAGTTTGACATCCTTTTGCCTCCGTTCCATTACTGCCTACAGTCAGCGCATGCAGTAAGTTCCTTACATTGTGCCCAGTGGCTCTCTGGAAAAAGAGCTATTTCTTAACAATAACCAGAACAAATAAATGGCACTTAATGGTGACAAAGTGTCAAGCATAAGAATAATGAACTCACCCCAGGTAAAGTTTTAATATTGTGCAATGCGTTCTGTGCTTCCAATGCAGCTTTTCTTGTATAAAACGTTACGAAACAACAACCTGCAGAGGAGAAAAAGCGAAAGAGTTTAGGTAATGCTTGAAAATGTTATGAGAATAAAATAGGCAAGAAAAAAAGCAAGAGTACTAAAGTATTAGTTAGGGATATGACATTAAGAACAAGGGCGAAATTAGTCTTACACTCACAATGTAGGATCAAGTTTGTTACAAGACACAAAATAAATCGCCAATTGATCCTTGAATATTTTTAAAAGGACAGGTTACCAAAATTCTGATTCACTTGAAAGTGATGCAGCATAGCTGTATAAAGCTGATTAGAAAATTCCACCTGAACATCTCTATGTAAAGAAGGAATATTTTACATCAATATTTCCTCAGTAGCCAAATCCCACTGTAAAAGGATATTAAACAGCCAATTAGGATGCTTGTCCTAGAACTTGCAAGGGAGCAAGCATCTGGCATGTGCAGTAGAGCACTTTATTTTTCTCCTCAGATTATGGAAATTTACTATTAAATCTCATGAGATTATGACAAATGGTAAAGCAAAATGGTGATGTTGATTTTTTTTTTTTTTGTTGTTTTTTCGTTACACCATATAAAAAGAGTAGCTGAAGAATAACCACTCAAAGAGCACTTACTCTGGTGAGCATAAGAAATTTTGAGGTAAAATATTTTCTTTTTTTACATTTTCATGTTACATTTTCTAGTCAGTTTTTTTTTTATAGAAATGGTGCATCACTTTCAAGTGATTTATAATATGGGTATGTCTCTTTAAAGAATAAAAGAAATGATTTCATACCGACCTTACTGTACATTATCACAGCAAGTTTAAAAGGACAAAACAATGGCAACTGAAATATATGAAAGATTGCTTCTTGTACAGGCTATCACTGTTTCAGGGGTATATGTACATATGCTGTGTAGGTCTCGTGACAAACTGTATATCATTGATGCCTCATTTGTATCACAGAAACCACTTCTAGCTCTCTGAATAGGTGCAGTATTTAAACGTGGGTCCATGATGCGCGCACAGCATATCTACATAGCCCTGCAACCGCAGCATATCTACATAGCCCTGCATTCGCAGCATATCTACATAGCCCTGCATCCGCAGCATATCTACATTCTCTAGAAGCATTTTTTGCTCATAGACTATTTGAATCATTTTACCTCAATGTCCTATTAGGTGTTTTGGGCCTACTATGGTTTGCCATTGAGAAAACTGACATTTTTTTGCAACTCAGACCAGATACTCCAATTTTTTAAAAGGGACATTAAAAAAAATGTCTTTCATGATTCAGACAGAAGATACAATTTGAAACAACTTTCTAATTCCCTTCTATTATCAAAATTTCTTCATTCTCTTGATATTTTTAGTTGAACAGCAGGGACATTAGCTCAGGAGTGTGCACGGATCTAGAGCACTAGATGGCAGCAGTTTTGCAAGAATGGCATCCATATGCAAGAGCACTAGAGGGCAGCATATCTCTTCACCAAAGAATACAAGAATTACATGATAACAACACAAATTTAATAACAGAAGGAAATTGGAAACTTTTTTAAAAATCATATGCTCTGTGTAAATCTCAAAAAAAAAAATGGGGTTTTATATCCCTTTAAAACTGGCCACGCCCTTGTAGATGAGACATTTACGAGCATTATAGCCCTGTTTGGCCACCAATAGTTTAATTTCTAGGGCAATATAAATAGCGAAGGAAGCCAGGCACACACTGAAATTAAATAATTTATTATAAGGAGAATATTAATTATGAAAAAAGCCGCAATTATTATAAACCCCCTCGACTTTACACTCTCTTAATTCACACTATGTTAAGCAATGCCGGCTCAGGTTCTTCTGCATAAAGGTATTAATTTAGTTCTTAGAGGTGAAGAAACAGACGATTCAGGTGGTAATTGTAATCATATTACAACAAGCATGGGGAATTCACAGAATAGTTCTCCAAATGAAGTGGTAATATCGAGCACAGTAAACGAATTAAACATGCATAAAACCATAATGAGGATTAATACAGCGAGATTGCAGGTAGATAAGCATTGGAACAGACAGAAAATGGGATAATTATATTTTTTTTCTGCTTCCAATAGTGTTAATGACATTTTTTTTTATTCATTTTCCCTGACACATGTTTAGCCGGTTGGCAACTCAGAGGTTAATTGTATATTTAGAAATAGACTCTTGAAACATTAGACTATGGGACATTCCTTTTTGTTCAATGGCAGAACATTTTTACATTATATTATTCCAGCAACTGGGGAAGTTTGTAGCATAGTATTATGTGATGAAGAGCAGAATATAACAATATGAAAGGTGCCTGTTAGATGTAGACTTTATTTAGCAAAGCACGTGTTATTTGCTCAGATATTAGCAGTTCGGTCCCTACATTAGTATTGTATCAGCAACTGCTTCTACATGCTGTTTGCCTGAAGGTGGCGCTTGTGAGCTATTGTCTGTCATAGATATAAATGAGTGAAGCTTCACATATCACTGAGAATTCACAAGAAGCAGCCAAGCCTTACAACCTAGTGCATTTTCAGTAATATTCACATTTATGTTATGCAAACATGCCATGTGTACTGAAGACACCTTTCTAGATGCTGTGTAATAGGCAGGAGGGATATGTACCTAATGCTTTGATTAAAGGGACATACAGGATCAATCATGAAATAGCCTAATGTACTAAAGCAGTTTTACCACTGCACCGAGCTTCATCAGTATAATGTGTTTAACCACAACAAAGGGGTTACAACTCAGTGAAAGCCAGTACTGGTTTATCATTGCACTGAGCTGAACATAGGAGGTGATTGACAGCTACATGCTGCCCTTGATTGGCTTGGCGGCTAGGTTCAATCCTTATTTCTAAGATTACTCCACCCCTGATAGTTATGTCTGTATATGACACACCATGAGTATAACTAGGGTTGCCACCTCAGCCATGTTTTCCTGGACACTTATGAGTTACACATGCTGCAGGGTGTGCAGGGAGGAACATGTATTGTGTTTCTGGACAGCACTATTCATATTCCTCCCTGCACACCCTGCAGCATGTGTAATTTATAAGTGTTTTGTATTTTAAGGGACGGGTGGCAACCCTAAGTATAAGACAAAGGGAGGAGTCATGTCTCCAATTTTGCTTTTTGATTTACAACTAACATTTCTACAGGTTTAAAGGGACAACCTAGAGTAGAAACAATATGCTATGTTTTGTTACAGCATTTCATTTTGAATCAAAATGTAAATGTGTCAAAATATTAATAAAGCGATGTGTCAAAACGGTTAAACACATGGTCAAAGTTACACTCACTTTCTGTTCAAGATAAAGCCAACTGTTGGAGCATATGCATGGATGACTTCTCCTGATTGGCTCTATAGTTGCACAGAAACACAACTTTCATTATGTGTTTAACCACTTTGTAGGGCTTTTATAATATAATATCTGTTTCTTTAACTGTAAAAAAATACATAGAATATAAACAATAAAAAAAATAATCTGTGCAGCTTTTTCTATAGCATGTGCATGTGCATGTGTTGACTCCCAGAATATGCACACTGTTAAGCGTAGCCTGTGCAGTGTTATCCATTATATGTGCACAGCATTCTCTATAGCATATGCACAGTGTTCTCTATAGCATGTGCACAGCATTCTCTAAAGCATATGCACAGTGTTCTCTATAGCATATGAACAGAGTTCTCTATAGCATGTGCACAACATTCTCTATAGCATATGCACAGAATTCTCTATAGCATATGCACAGTGTTCTCTATAGCATGTGCACAGCATTCTCTAAAGCATATGCACAGTGTTCTCTATAGCATATGCACAGTGTTCTCTATAGCATATGTACAGAGTTCTCTATAGCATATGCACAGTGTTCTCTATAGCATATGCACAGTGTTCTCTATAGCATATGCACAGTGTTCTCTATAGCATATGCACAGTGTTCTCTATAGCATATGCACAGTGTTCTCTATAGATTATGCACAGTGTTCTCTATAGCATATGCACAGTGTTCTCTATAGCATATGCACAGTGTTCTCTATAGATTATGCACAGTGTTCTCTATAGCATATGCACAGTGTTCTCTATAGCATATGCACAGTGTTCTCTATAGCATATGCACAGTGTTCTCTATAGATTATGCACAGTGTTCTCTATAGATTATGCACAGTGTTCTGTATAGCATATGCACAGTGTTCTCTATAGATTATGCACAGTGTTCTGTATAGCATATGCACAGTGTTCTCTATAGATTATGCACAGTGTTCTCTATAGCATATGCACAGTGTTCTCTATAGATTATGCACAGTGTTCTCTATAGCATATGCAAAGTGTTCTCTATAGATTATGCACAGTGTTCTGTATAGCATATACACAGTGTTCTCTATAGATTATGCACAGTGTTCTCTATAGCATATGCACAGTGTTCTCTATAGATTATGCACAGTGTTCTCTATAGCATATGCAAAGTGTTCTCTATAGATTATGCACAGTGTTCTCTATAGCATATGCACAGTGTTCTCTATAGCATATGCACAGTGTTCTCTATAGATTATGCACAGTGTTCTCTATAGCATATGCACAGTGTTCTGTATAGCATATGCACAGTGTTCTCTATAGATTATGCACAGTGTTCTCTATAGCATATGCACAGTGTTCTCTATAGATTATACACAGTGTTCTCTATAGCATATGCACAGTGTTCTCTATAGATTATGCACAGTGTTCTGTATAGCATATGCACAGTGTTCTCTATAGATTATGCACAGTGTTCTCTATAGCATATGCACAGTGTTCTCTATAGATTATGCACAGTGTTCTCTATAGCATATGCACAGTGTTCTCTATAGCATATGCACAGTGTTCTCTATAGATTATGCACAGTGTTCTCTATAGATTATGCACAGTGTTCTCTATAGATTATGCACAGTGTTCTGTATAGCATGTGCACAGCAATCTCAAAAGCATTTGCAGTGTTCTCTATAGCACTATAGAATGTGCACAGTGTTTTCCATAGCCTGTACAGTTATCCATTGTATGTGCACAGCATTCTCTATAGCATGTGCAAAGCATTCTCTATAGCATGTGCACAGCATTCTCTATAGCATGTGCACAGTGTTCTCTATATCATGTGCAAAGCATTCTCTATAGCATGTGCACAGTGTTCTCCATAGCCTGTACAGTTATCCATTGTATGTGCACAGCATTCTCTATAGCATATGCACAGCATTCTCTATAGCCTGTGCACAGCATTCTCTATAGAATGTGCACAGTGTTCTCTATAGCATGTGCACAGTGTTCTCTATAGCATGTGCACAGTGTTCTCTACAGCATATGTACAGCATTCTCTATAGCATGTGCACAGTGTTCTCTATAGTATGTGCACAGTGTTCTCTATAGCATGTGCACAGTGTTCTCTATAGCATGTGCACAGTGTTCTCTATAGCATGTGCACAGTGTTCTCTATAGCATATGTACAGCATTCTCTATAGCATATGTACAGCATTCTCTATAGCATATGTACAGCATTCTCTATAGCCTGTGCACAGCATTCTCTATAGCATGTGCACAGTGTTCTCTATAGCATGTGCACAGTGTTCTCTATAGCATGTGCACAGTGTTCTCTATAGCATGTGCACAGCGTTCTCTATAGCATGTGCACAGTGTTCTCTACAGCATATGCATAATATTCTTTATAGCAGATGTGCAATATTTCCATCAATTACACCCGTAAACATTACTAAATATGTTCTCCACACTTGTACCCAGTAGTATATATTTACTTCAAGGGCTCGATTTATTAATCAAGAGCGGGCAGGGGCATACATATTCGCCCCTGTCTGCCCAAGCTCTCCTCCGGCGGGCAGCAATCCGCTGCCGGAATTTAACATTGCACACAAGCGCTATTTTCCGCTCACATGCAATCCCGCCCCCTGCCCACGCACAGCCAATCACGCTTGGGAAGTAACTTTCATTCTCCACCTAAGAGTTAGAGAAGAGGGTAGGAAGCAGTGGTCTTGCTGCTTGATAAATACTGACTGTAGGTTCTCTTGTGAGAACATGCAGTCACCCACGGTTTCTTCATAATGCTGAAAAGTTTCTTAAACTAGCTTAGACTAGTAGGTACACTCATAACTAGGCTTATTATGCAATGCAGTACTTGCATTGGGGATAAACACATAATTAAGGTCAGCTACAGAAGAGCATTGTACTACTGATATCTAGCTGAAGACATCTGGTAAGCCAATGACAAGAGGCATATATGCATAGCCACCAACCACCACCTATCCCCAAGCAGTACATAGCTGATGCTGACCCTAGTTATGTATGCTTTTCAACAAAGGATGCCAAGAGAACAAAATACATTTCATAACAGAAAAAAATTAAAAAGTCTGAAATGTGCATGGGAACATTTACATTTGAAATAGAAGCATTTTTGAAATATATTTCCATTAGCAAAAGTACAGCAGAATACGGCATATGCACATATCCTGTGAGGGCCCATGCACCAGAATTCATATATCCCAGCTTCACAGAGAATCAGCGGTGACTTGTATCACACAAATGATGTATTTACAGAAGAAATACACACCACTGACAGCTCTTTGAGCAGGTATGGTATTTGAATACTAGTGTACGACCCTCACAGGATGTGTGCATATGCCACAGAAAAGCAGTAATCATTTTTTACTAGATGCATTTTTTGCTAATAGTAGTATATTGCAAACATGCTTCCATTTCAAATTCCAATCCCTGTAAGGTACTTATAGGCAACTGCCTACTTTGTCTAAAACCTAATCTGTCTAATAAAACTGATATATTATCCCTGTAAGGTACTTATAGGCAACTTCCTACTTCCTCTAAAACCCAATCTGTCTAATTAAAACATAAATTATGCTTACCTGATCATTTTCTTTTCTTCAGATGGAAAGAGTCCACAGCTGCATTCATTACTTTTGGGAAAACTATACCCAAGCTATAGAAGATACTGAATGCAAAAACGGGAGGGTGCAAGAGGCAGCCCAACCTGAGGGCACCAGGCCTAAAAACCCCTACCCAACAAAAAAACGCTTCATCCGAAGCCGAGAACAACTTTGAAATATAGGAAAAGGCCCAAGGACACTGACCGCAGATAGTCCACAAGCCTTGCTAAAGACCGCAGGAACTAGACTCGACTGAGTCAACAGCCTCCAGGAGACACCGTTGCCCAGCAGTCGGTCTCCAAACAACACACCCCATACTAAAGAAAGGGCATAAGCTACCGTATTCTTCCACAAAGAAGAAAAGACACAGAGAAAACATGAATGTACTTGTAAAGCGTGGCTAATCCCCCTTAAGGGACTCAAGGTGCTGCTCATCTTATCAACCTCGAAAGGAGGAAGGCTAAATAGACCTCACCGGGGATCAAACTTGCAACTCTCGGTTTGCTATAGTGTAGAGTAGCCACAGTTCATTAGTATGCTGAGCTAGCTGTCCAGCTAGCATAAGGAACTCCAGACCAACAGAGACCCACCAGCCTCATAGAAACAAGGGGAGGCAACACCCAGATCCCAGAAAAACAGAAACCATATGATAAGACCGGGAGTCTGAAACATAAAGGATCTTCTCCTAACACAAAAGCAACTGAAGACGAAGGTCCCCAAGTCACAAAAAGGTAACTCAGAATACCAAAATAGTCAGAAACGAAACCTCATGCAGCAAGCTCAGATAGGTCTGACGAACCTCACCTGAAGCAAAAACACTGCACGCTGGGAAGATAGGATCCTTCAGATTGCTAAGTATCCACTAACCAGCGGATAACGTTGCAGGCTATCTAAGAGATGACAGTCCTTCCCACAAATCTTGAACATGGAGAAAGGGGAAACCTCAAGAGGCTTACCGTACCTCGAATGCAACGACGACGAATTTAGCAACACCAGACCAGCCCAAGCGACAGACATGTCTGATAGACAGGGGGGACAGAAAGACCCCAACCACAAGCCCCCAGGGAATGGAAAGAAAAAAGGGGGGACTCACCCACCCTAACAGAGCTCGGGTGACAACCCAATCCGCTCCTCCAAAATAAGGCACTCCCAAGGAGAACCCCCTAGGACCTGAAACAGAGAAAGTGTAAAAGATCCATAGGAAGACCTGCCACAGCTCTCTTAGACAGTCTCTACGTAGACAGATCAAATTACAACAGATGGAACAGAGCCCACAGATCAGCAGATGCTGCCCCTTACAGAAATAAGCCACCTGATCCAACCTCCTACACACAGGGCAGGACAAAGACCCTCCAGAGAGAGGAAACCTCAGCTCATAAGGAAGACAAACTATCCCCTCAAAAGGGAAGGGCACAGATAAGAACAGCGTACATGTCTACAAGAAATTAAGCCATAGTATGATCAAAACACGGACCGAATGAAAAAAATCATCCAGACACCACTGTTAACCCAAAAGAGAAAAAAGTCCCCATGAAGAGGAGCACATGCCGTCCGAAGGACAAGTCAGACCTTAAAGTTTATAACCAGTACCCAAAGATGGATGTGAACTCTGGTCTTCCTGCTTGCAAACCCAATGAGCTAGCCCCTATGTCGCAACATAGGGTCCCTGAAAAAACTGTGTTGTCCCGAACCAATCCACAGGATCATAAGTCTCCAGACATCCAAGAAGGATCCAAGACAAGAAACCTGGACCCGCGACCCAGAATCATCCTAGAACAAACGACCCCCCTAGGGGATGACAACCGGAAAACCCGGAGAACAGGTACAGAACTCACTCGTAATTCCCAGCCCAAAGGGAAGAGAACACCCTTAGCCGGAGGTCAACACCCACCCAACAAGGTGCTAGGCCACAACAAAGTCACACAATTTCTCTAGAGCCCAAAGGCCCCAAGAGCAACACTAAGGGAAATGAGAACGAGAACAGAGTCACCCGAAAGAGAGTAGAAAGAAAGGCTAGTCTCCATAATCCTTTCAGATTAACGTTCCAGAGGACCTCACCCAAGGGAGAAGAATGCAAAGCATCCTGAACCCAGGCAGAAAAACATCCCCTAAGCAAAAAGCTTGGAAAAAGAGACAAAGCTTGGAAAAAGAGACAACACCTCCTATCACCCCTTATATGGAGACAACTAACTCCCGATGGAAGACAGAGCCTCACGGCCTTCACTTCCTAATTAAGTGACCAAAGCCGCCAGAAAAACCAGTTGAAGTCCAGAAAGTTTAGACCCAAAGGAAGAGAACCTCTTAAAAGGAACTAAAAGGACACTTCCAAAGAGACCATGAAAGGCAAAACCATAAGAACGGTGGTATAAAGGACCTAAACCCTCCAAGCCTCCAACCCACAACGGGAAGGAACACTCTAGTTCCCAGAAAAATCGGAAATGACTGAGCATGTCGGCGCAGATCTCAACGGAGTCCCGGCCCACTAGATTGAAAGGCGAATGAGGACTGAACCAATCCCCCATGCCCCTAAGCAACCACGGACCCTCAAGTCCTCTCAGGATGCTAGTTGAAGCTTGTAAAATAAAACAAGTAAACAACACAAACCATATTGTGATCACTAGGCACCCTCACCGGACCAACCGGACATAAAAAGGCGCCATGTGTCTGAACTAGGCCTCAAAGATAGAAGTATATGTACCCAGTCAGGATTAGCCTGAAACCAAAGGCCCCAGCACTGTCAAGGCCATATAGAGTCTCCCCCGAGATGGAGGGATAAAAAACAGTCAGAAAGACTTTTGTAAACAGTGCGACCACAAAATTAAAAGTATCAATCCCAGAGAAGAAAGTTCCCGAAGGAAACATAACACCACAACATGAGCTTTAGACCAAATAAAAATCATCCACCGTATGAAAATAAAAGATAAGACAACCGGTAGGTTATCGCCCAGGAAGAACGGAGATACCCGCATGACCAGCCCAACAGGGGTCCGAGACTTCCAAGCTCAGAACTGGAAAAGGATACACAAATAACAAAGACTATAAGAAGATTACTCCATCCCCTTATGTCTATGTATGCAAGCCAGTCAAAGATTAAGACTGAGAATCCCCAGACCCATTAAGAGTGGGATCCTCCAGCAACACCAAAAACGTGCCATAGTAGAACACGAAAGCGTGCCAGTCTATAACGAAAGGTGCACCATACCTCCGCCGGAACAAAAGAAAACACTGGCCCCAAAGGTTTACCCCCTGAGGCCTCAGGAGCAGTCGCTCGCCCGGAGGGCTGACCTGAACCAGGCGATCCCACGCCTGGCGAGCCCTGGTTAAAGGAACACGGACAATATTGTAAGCACACTCCCGGGGTGCAGATGCGCCAGCGCCAAAGATATGGCCATGTGGAACCATGTTGTAACCTCCGGTGTGAACAGGCCACACCCCATAGAAGGATAAGTAGCGTTTGGGTTACCTGCATGCGTAGTAAGAGTTGTTGGTAGGAACTCGTCTCATGGGAAATAGAATCCCCAAAGGCGGATTGCTCAGTGGGCACCTGATTCCCCGATCCCAAGAAACAGAGCACTCTAAACAGCATTCGGAACATAACTGATGGGCATGTATCACCCGGGCCAATTCATATTCTTCTCAAGAAGTAGAGTCTGAATCAGAGACATCCGTCTCAAAAAAATCAGAATCCTCCATAACTGGGACACAGAATAAAAAATTGACCAATAAGAAAAATCTAAACGGCACCTTACACCTCCAATGGCTGGGGCACTCACTACCTCCAGAGAACCAGACACCAGCGGACCAGGATTTCTCCATTGCCACACGGTCAGGAATGCGGAAATGGAGTCACAAGGTAAACCGTGTAGTCCATGCAAAAGTGCGCCCAACCTTAAAGGCCGCGTCACTAGACATAAGCCGTTATGTTCCAAAATAGCCATGAGCCGAAGCAACAATACACAGTAGCAGACAGAATCACATAATAAACATGATTATAAACCCCCCCCTGTTCAATAACTCCCCCTCAGGAGATATTAACCCTTGATTCCTAGATACAAAAAGGAGCCTCACTGAGACCCTATGTTAAAGTTATCCCCAAAAGGTTGTAGCCCCTCTCGGATAAACAGTTGTAATTACAATACATCCATGATGAAAGTAAAATGAAACGATCTTACCGGAATCTACGCCGTGTAACAGGAACACAGCCCTTCAAGTGTGACAGATAGTAGCTTTGCTTATGCCATGGAGTTGAGAGAAAAAAGCAGGCAGTGAAACTCGTCAACGCTGATTGCTTGTGGAGCTGTTAATATGAGTCGGGATGGTTTCGCAGAAAGACTCTACCTGCATCTCCGGACTCTCACCCATGCTCTCACTGAGATGCTGACAGGACTACTTAAAACTCCAGTCTTATGCCGAAGAGTACTACCCTCCATAAGAGACTATTGAAAACTTCTGACACTTCTTTGCCAACCTCCTGGGACGAAAGGCAAAGAATGACTGAGGGATGAGGGAAGTGGGAGGGGTATTTAAGCCTTTGGCTGGGGTGTCTTTGCCTCCTCCTGGTGGCCAGGTTCTGAATTTTCCCAAAAGTAATGAATGCAGCTGTGGACTCTTTCCATTTATGAAGAAAACTGATATTATATCCCTGTAAGGTACTTATAAGCAACTACCTTTGCTTAAAAACCAATCTGTCAAATAAAACTGATATATTATAGCTGTAAGGTACTTATAGGCAGCTGCCTACTTTGGCTAAAAAACAATCTGTCTCATAAAACTAATATAATAAAAACAACATTCACCTTTCATAACTAAATTGTAACCCTTTCCAGCACTTAAAGAGTCAAGCAGTTGCAGGAACCCCTTTCACAATATTCCCCCACTTCTCATAATTACCAGTAATTGCAGAGAGAGATATTAAAGGTCCCGTTTGTATTAACACAGACCAACTCAATTTCATAGTTTAATATACTAAAAATGGAGTATATAAAAAAAATTAAAATCAAATTTATTTCCATCATTTAGGTATCATGGGGTCAGTTACAGATCAGTGGGTATGCTGATTAAAATCTTTTCATGTGATAGATGGAGTATGTTAATTTCATTCGGAAAAAAAAGGGATTTATTACATCACCATACTCATATACTCAGATTAAATGGTTTTAGAATAGGAGATACATCACTATACCAAGTAATTAAAAATAAAGTTGAAATTTGTAACTGAAATAAAATTAAACTAACAATCTGTTTAACAGCTTTGGCAGAATGTAAGAAACTAAAACCAATATTAGCAGAAAATGTACTGGACACCCAGAAAATACACTTCACCCTTTGAACAATATTGAATATGAGAGATCTGGTCATTAGGAAACACCTTGTAATTACAAAACATTTCTGTTGTATTGCAGAAATTCTGCTGTATTGCTAAATATTTTAAAACAAATTAACATCTTGTTTGCTGCAACAGTTTTTTCAGTAGCCAAACTCAAGTCTTGCCTCACTTGGAGAAGTCAATCCAGGCTTGAGTCTGCAGACAGCAAGGCTAACCGTGGTTTTTATGGGCCATATTACAAGTGGTGCAGTATTTAGAGCTTACACTCGCATGCAAACACCACCAGCAGCAATTTTTTAATGTGTGCGTGCTGGCGTGTGTATTACACATTGAAAGCAAAATGTTTGTGTGCGAGCGAAAGCAGACACACAATAACTTGAGGACTTCGGATATTGTCCACATGTTAATTTCTTCTCCTCTTAGACTTTGATAGTGTGCCCAAACTGGAAAAAATATGAACACTTATTGCGTTGCTGGAACCAATAAAGCCTTGCTTTTTTAAACTTTTATATTTGGAAGTTGTCTTGTTTACCGACCGGGAGCAGCCCTGTGGTCTTTTATCATCATTTTGATTTGGAAATCCCCTTTGGTTTGTTAGTGAAAACAGGAGCATACCAAAGTCCCCTTTGAACTACAGCTTGGAATCCCTAAACAGTGTACTAGCTGCTGTAGAGTGCTAGCCTGCCTGCAAGCACCGGTCACAGGACGGTGCAGCTCCATCTGGTAAGCCTAATACTGTTTACGTACTTACACACCTATCTGGTATGAAATACACTATGAGGCGCCCTCTTCTTTTTCTACCACTTATTGCTCGTGCACTAACCCGCTGCTGCATTAGACCAACTACGCTAACCCAAAGACAGTTATGAATGTTTTACATTCTAATGTTCTTCCCATAGAAGAAAATGTTCTTTTTATTCAGAACAGCCAATAGAATGCGAGCTCAATCTGATTGGCTGATTGGATCAGCCAATCGGATTGAACTTGATTCTGATTGGCTGATTCCATCAGACAATCAGAATATTCCTACCTTAATTCCGATTGGCTGATAGAATCCTATCAGCCAATCGGAATTCGAGGGATGCCATCTTGGATGACGTCATTTAAAGGAACCGTCATTCGTCGTTCAGTCGTCGGCCAGGATGGATGTTCCGCGTCGGAGGTCTTCAGGATGCTGCCGCTCTGCTCCGGATGGATGACGATAGAAGATGCCACTTGGATGAAGACTTCAATCGGATGGAAGACCTCTTCTGCCCCGCTTGGATGAAGACTTCTACCGGATGGAGGACCTCTTCTTGCTCCGATTGGATGAAGAATTTGGCTCGGCTGGGTGAAGACAACTCAAGGTAGGGAGATCTTCAGGGGCTTAGTGTTAGGTTTATTTAAGGGGGGTTTGGGTTAGATTAGGGGTATGTGGGTGGTGGGTTGTAATGTTGGGGGGGGGGGTATTGTATGTTTTTTTTACAGGCAAAAGAGCTGAACTTCTTGGGGCATGCACCGCAAAGGGCCCTGTTCAGGGCTGGTAAGGTAAAAGAGCTTTGAACTTTAGTAATTTAGAATAGGGTAAGGCATTTTTTTATTTTGGGGGGCTTTGTTATTTTATTAGGGGCTTAGAGTAGGTGTAATTAGTTTAAAATTGTTGTAATATATTTCTAATGTTTGTAAATATTTTTTTATTTTTTGTAACTTAGTTCTTTTTTATTTTTTGTACTTTAGTTAGTTTATTTCATTGTATTTATTTGTAGGAATTGTATTTAATTTATTTATTGATAGTGTAGTGTTAGGTTTAATTGTAGATAATTATTGGTATTTTATTTAATTTATTTATTGATAGTGTAGTGTTAGGTTTAATTGTAACTTAGGTTAGGATTTATTTTACAGGTAAATTTGTAATTATTTTAACTATTTTAGCTATTAAATAGTTCTTAACTATTTAATAGCTATTGTACCTGGTTAAAATAAATACAAAGTTACCTGTAAAATAAATATTAATCCTAAAATAGCTATAATATAAATATAATTTATATTGTAGCTATATTAGGATTTATTTTACAGGTAAGTATTTAGCTTTAAATAGGAATAATTTATTTAAGAAGAGTTAATTAATTTAGTTAGATTAAAATTATATTTAACTTAGGGGGTGTTAGGGTTAGGGTTAGACTTAGCTTTAGGGGTTAATACATTTATTAGAATAGCGGTGAGCTCCAGTCGGCAGATTAGGGATTAATAATTGAAGTTAGGTGTCGGCGATGTTAGGGAGGGCAGATTAGGGGTTAATACTATTTATTATAGGGTTAGTGAGGCGGATTAGGGGTTAATAACTTTATTATAGTAGCGGTGCGGTCCACTCGGCAGATTAGGGGTTAATAAGTGTAGGCAGGTGGAGGCGACATTAAGGGGGGCAGATTAGGGGTTAATAAATATAATATAGGGGTCGGCGGTGTTAGGGGCAGCAGATTAGGGGTACATAGCTATAATGTAGGTGGCGGTTCTTTGCGGTCGGCAGATTAGGGGTTAATTTTTGTAGGTAGCTGGCTGCAACATTGTGGGGGGCAGGTTAGGGGTTAATAAATATAATATAGGGGTCGGCGGTGTTAGGGGCAGCAGATTAGGGGTACATAAGTATAACGTAGGTGGCGGTCGGCAGATTAGGGGTTAAAAAAATTTAATCGAGTGTCGGCGATGTGGGGGGGCCTCGGTTTAGGGGTACATAGGTAGTTTATGGGTGTTAGTGTACTTTAGAGCACAGTAGTTAAGAGCTTTATAAACCGGCGTTAGCCCAGAAAGCTCTTAACTACTGACTTTTTTTGCGGCTGGAGTTTTGTCGTTAGATTTCTAACGCTCACTTCAGACACGACTCTAAATACCGGAGTTAGAAAGATCCCATTGAAAAGATAGGATACGCAATTGACGTAAGGGGATCTGCGGTATGGAAAAGTCGCGGCTGAAAAGTGAGCGTTAGACCCTTTTTTGAATGACTCCAAATACCGACGGTAGCCTAAAACCAGCGTTAGGAGCCTCTAACGCTGGTTTTCACGGCTACCGCCAAACTCCAAATCTAGGCCTTAGAGAATTACAAAATCAACAATTTTCAGAGCTAAAGTAAATGAAAAGGGGGAACACAAATCATGAAAGTCTACTGCAAAGTTGCATTATTAAATACAGCTAAACATTTTATAATAAAATCTAAAGGCATTTACTGTCCCTTTAAAATGATATTAACCCCTTAATGACCGAGGACGTGCAGGGTACGTCCTCAAAAAAAAGGCAGTTAACGCCTGAGGACGTACCCTGCACGTCCTCGGTGTGGAAAGCAGCTGGAAGCGATCCTGCTCGCTTCCAGCTGCTTTCCGGTTATTGCAGTGATGCCTCGATATCGAGGCATCCTGCAATAACCATTTTTAGCCATCCGGTGCAGAGAGAGCCACTCTGTGGCCCTCTCTGCACCGGACATTAACGGCTATGTTCGTTGGTGGGTGGGAGCCGGTGTGGGAGGTGGGTGGCGGCCATCGATGGCCTTTGTGATGCGGAGGGGGGCGGGATCGGGGGCGGGGACGACCGGGGGGACGCACGGACGCGCGCACGTGCACGGGGAGGCCGGGCGGGCGCGTGCACGGGGAGGGAGCGGGTGGGAACCACTACGCTACAGAAAGTTTTATCTTATAAGTGGGGATCAAAGGGGTTTATGTATTTGTTTGTTGATCGGTTTGGCTGGGGGGATATTGGACTGTGGGGGGGAAGCTACACTACAGAAACAAATCAAAAAAAATAATAAAAAAAACATTTTTATTTGCAAACTGGGTACTGGCAGACAGCTGCCAGTACCCAAGATGGCCCCAATAAGGCAGAGGGGGAGGGTTAGGGAGCTATTTTGGGGGGATCAGGGAGGTTGGGGGCTAAGGGGGGACCCTACATAGCAGCATATGTAAATATGCTAAAAAAAAATATATATATATTTTTTTTAATACCTTTTTTTTTCGTCCGGGCAGACTTTCTGCCAGTACTTATGAGGGCGGGGACAATTGTGGGGGGGGGGAGGGAAGAGAGCTGTTTGGGAGGGATCAGGGGGTGGGATGTGTCAGGTGGGAGTCTGATCTCTACACTAAAGCTAAAATTAACCCTGCAAGCTCCCTACAAACGACCTAATTAACCCTTCACTGCTGGCCATAATACACATGTGATGCGCAGCAACATTTAGCGGCCTTATAATTACCAAAAAGCAACGCCAAAGCCACATATGTCTGCTATTTCTGAACAAAGGGGATCCCAGAGAAGCATTTAAAACCATTTGTGCCATAATTGCACAAGCTGTTTGTAAATAATTTTAGTGAGAAACCTAAAGTTTGAAAAAGTGAACAATTTTTTTTTATTTGATTGCTTTTGGCGGTGAAATGGTGGCATGAAATATACCAAAATGGGCCTAGATCAATACTTGGGGTTGTCTACTACACTACACTAGAGCTAAAATTAACCCTAGAAGCTCCCTACATGCTCCCTAATTAACCCATTCACTGCTGGGCATAATACACGTGTGGTGCGCAGTGGCATTTAGCAGCCTTCTAATTACCAAAAAGCAAAGCCAAAGCCATAAATGTCTGCTATTTATGAACAAAAGGGGATCCCAGAGAAGAATTACAAACCATTTTATTCCATAATTCATAGATGTTTGTAATTAATTTCAGTGAGAAACCTAAAGTTTGTGAAATAATTTGTGAAAAAGTAAATAATTTTTTTATTGATCGCAATTCGGCGGTGATATGGTGGCATGAAATATACCAAAATGGGCCTAGATCAATACTTTGGGATGTCTTCTAAATAAAAAAATATATATCAGTCAAGGGATATTCAGAGGATTCCTGAAAGATATTAGTGTTCCCAATGTAACTAGCGCTAATTTTGAAAAAAAAAGTGGTTTGGAAATGGCAAAAGTGCTACTTGTATTTATTGGCCCTATAACTGCAAAAAAAGCAAAGAACATGTAACAATTGGGTATTTCTAAACTACAGGACAAAATTTAGAAACTATTTAGCATGGGTGTTTTTTGGTGGTTGTAGATGTGTAACAGATTTTGGGGGTCAAAGTTAGAAAAAGTGTGTTTTTTTCCATTTTTTCCTCATATTTTATAATATTTTTTATAGTAAATTATAAGATATGATGAAAATAATGGTATATTTTGAAAGTCCATTTAATGGCGAGAAAAACGGTATATAATATGTGTGGGTACAGTAAATGAGTAAGAGGAAAATTACAGCTAAACACAAACACCGCAAAAATGTAAAAATAGCCTTGGTCCCAAACGGACAGAAAATGGAAAAGTGCTGTGGTCATTAAGGGGTTAAATGCAAACAAAAAAAATGCCATAATATTTATTACCTAAACATAGTAAAGATTTTGCAGTGTCTGCTCATCATTTGTTAGCCTGATATTTACACAATTCCTCTGTAAACAGACGTCATCCTGAGTATATAGGTCTCTGCTATAACAGGTCTCACATATCACACCCTATAGTGATGATAACAGCACCCAGTAGTGATGATAACAGCACCCTATAGTCATGATAACAGCACCCAGTACTGATGATAACAGTACCCAGAACTGATGATAACAGCACCCTATATGATAACAGCATCCAGTAGTGATGATATCAGCACCCTATAGTTATGATAACAGCACCCAGTACTGATGATAACAGCACCCAGTAGTGATGATAACAGCACCCAGTACTGATGATAACAGCATCCAGTAGTGATGACAACAGCACCTATAGTGATAACAGCACCCAGTAGTGATGATAACAGCACCCAGTAGTGATGATAACAGCACCCAGTAGTGATGATAACAGCATCCAGTAGTGATGACAACAGCACCCTATAGTGATAACAGCACCCAGTAGTGATGATAACAGCATCCAGTAGTGATGACAACAGCACCCTATAGTGATAACAGCACCCAGTAGTGATGATAACAGCACCCAGTAGTGATGATAACAGCACCCAGTACTGATGATAACAGCACCCTATAGTGATGATAACAGCACCCAGTACTGATGATAACAGCACCCAGTAGTGATGATAACAGCACCCAGTAGTGATTATAACAGCACCCAGTAGTGATGATAACAGCACCCAGTAGTGATTATAACAGCACCCAGTAGTGATGATAACAGCACCCAGTAGTGATTATAACAGCACCCAGTAGTGATGATAACAGCACCCAGTACTGATGATAACAGCATCCAGTAGTGATGACAACAGCACCCTATAGTGATAACAGCACCCAGTAGTGATGATAACAGCACCCAGTAGTGATGATAACAGCACCCAGTACTGATGATAACAGCACCCAGTACTGATGATAACAGCACCCTATAAAGAAGATAACAGCACCCAATAGTAATAACAGCACCCAGTACTGATGATAACAGCACCCAATAGTGATGATAAAACCACCCAGTAGTGATGATAACAACACCCAATAGTGATGATAACAGCACCCAATAGAGATTATAACAGCACCCAGTAGTGATGATAACAGCACCCAATAATGATGATAACAGCACCCAATAGTAATAACAGCACCCAATAGTGATGATAAAACCACCCAGTAGTGATGATAACAACACCCAATAGTGATGATAACAGCACCCAATAGAGATTATAACAGCACCCAGTAGTGATGATAACAGCACCCAGTAGTGATGATAACAGCACCCAATAGTGATGATAACAGCACACCAGTACTGATGATAACAGCACCCAATAGTGATGATAACAGCACCCAGTACTGATGATAACAGCACCCAATAGTGATGATAACAGCACCCTATAGTAATAATAGCACCCAATAATGATGATAACAGCACCCAATAGTGATAACAGCACCCAATAGTGATGATAACAGCACCCTATAGTAATAACAGCACCCAATAGTGATGATAACCATACCCAATAGTGATAGCAGCACCCAATAGTAATAACAGCACCCAATAGTGATAACAGCACGCAATAGTAATAACAACACCCTATAGTGATAACAGCACCCTATATTAATAACAGCACCCAATAGTGATAACAGCACCCTATATTAATAACAGCACCCAATAGTGATAACAGCACCCACTAGTAATAACAGCACCCTATAGTGATGATAACAGCACCCAATAGTAATAAAAGCACCCTATAGTGATGATAACAGCACCCAATAGTGATAATAACATCACCCAGTAGTGATGATAACAGCACCCAATAGTGATGATAACAGCACCCTATAGTGATGATAACAGCACCCAATAGTGATAATAACAGCACCCAATAGTAATAACAGCACCCTATATTGATAACAGCACCCTAAAGTAATAACAGCACCCAATAGTGATAATAACAGCACCCAATAGTAATAACAGCACCCTATAATGATGACAACAGCACCCAATAGTAATAACAACACCCTATAGTGATGATAACAGCACCCAGTAGTGATGATAACAGCACCAATAGTGATGATAACAGCACCAATAGTGATGATAACAGCACCCAATAATGATGATAACAGCACCCTATAGTGATGATAACAGCACCCTATAGTGATGATAAAAGCACCCAGTACTGATGATAACAGCACCCAATAGTGATAACAGCACCCTATAGTGATGATAACAGCAACCGATAGTGATGATAACAAAACCCAATAGTGATGATAATAGAACCCAATAGTGATGATAACAACACCCTATAGTGATGATAACAGCACCCAATAGTGATGATAGCAGTACCCTATAGTGATGATAACAGCACCCAATAGTAATAACAGCACCCAATAGAGATGATAACAGCACCCAATAGTGATCATAACAGCACCCTATAGGGATGATAACAGCACCCAGTACTGATGATAACAGCACCCAATAGTAATACCAGCACCCAATAGTGATGATAACTACACCCTATAGTGATGATAACATCACCCAATAGTGATGATAACAGCACCCAATAGTAATAACAGCACCCTATAGTGATAACAGCACCCAATAGTGATGATAACAGCACCCAGTACTGATGATAACAGCACCCAATAGTGATGATAACAGCACCCAATAGTGATGATAACAGCACCCAGTACTGATAACAGCACCTAATAGTAATAACAGCACCCAATAGTGATGATAACAGCACCCAATAGTGATAACAGCACCCAATAGTAATAACAGCACCTAGTATTGATAACAGCACCCAATAGTAATAACAGCACCCAGTAGTGATGATAACAGCACCCAGTAGTGATAATAACAGCACCCAATAGTAATAACAGCACTCAGTAGTTATGATAAAAGCACCCAGTAGTGATGATAACAGCACCCAATAGTAATAACATCACTCAATAGTGATGATAGCAGCACCCAAAAGTAATAACAGCACCCTATAGTAATAACAGCACCCAATAGTGATGATAACAGCACCCTATAGTGATGATAACAGCACCCAATAGTGATGATAACAGCATCTTATAGTAAAACAGCATCCAATATGGAAGATACCAGCACCCAACGGAGATGATAACAGCACCCAATAATGATGATAACAGCACCCAACTGAGATGATAACAGCACATAATAGTGATGATAACAGCACCCAATAGTGATGATACCAGCACCCAATAGTGATGATAACATCACCCTATAGTAATAACAGCACCCTATAGTGATGATAACAGCACCCAATAGTAATAACAGCACCCAATAGTGATGATAACAGCACCCTATAGTAATTACAGCACCCTGTAGTGATGACAACAGCACCCTATAGTAATAACAGCACCCTGTAGTGATGATAACAGCACCCTATAGTGATAATAACAGCACCCAATAGTGATGATAACAGCACCCAATAGTAATAACAGCACCCAGTAGTGATGATAACAGCACCCAGTAATGATGATAACAGCACCCAATAATGATGATAACAGCACCCAATAGTAATAACAGCACCCAATAGTGATGATAACAGCACCCAAAATTGATAACATCACCAAATAGAGATGATAACAGCACCCTATAGTGATGATAACAGCACCCTATAGTGATAACAGCACCTATAGTGATGATAACAGAACCCTATAGTAATAACAGCACCCAATAGTGATGATAACAGCACCCAAAAGTAATAACAGCACCCAATAGTGATGATAACAGCACCCAATAGTGATAACAGCACCCTATAGTAATAACAGCCCCCTACGGTAATAATAGCACCCAATAGTGATGATAACAGCACCCTATAGTGATAACAGCACCCAATAGTGATAATAGCACCCAATAGTGATAACAGCACCCAATAGTGATGATGACAGCACCCTATAATAATAACAGCACCCTATAATGATAACAGTACTCTATAGTAATAACAGCAGCCTATAGTGATGATAACAGCACCCAATAGTGATAATAACAATATTTTCTTGGTGCTAATAGATATCTTTGCGTTACTATTGTATGTTTTAAACAAATGAAATGTGCAACACCATAAAGGTCACTACACTGATGTGATTTATCAGATTTTAAATAGGCTTCAGAAATGAATTAAAGCTTCGCTTGTATCTGAAACTGTACTGCAATATACAGACAGAATGAGCCTAATTAGGTCCCACTGCTAACTAATGTACACATTAGATCTCTACAGCTCATCAACAGACTTATTTCCTCTCTCTTTAGAAGTGCTCTTTTCCCCGTATCAATGGCTTTGCTGACAGCCAAGTGTCTCCAACAGAGCAGCAAAGTAGAATCGTCAACCTTTCTGTCTTTACCCACAATCCTCTCCTAAAAAGAAGCACATACCCAATCTCTCACCAATGGGGAAATGTGTTTTTTTAACAAGCTACAAAGAGCATAATAATAAAAAATAAATCAAAGAGACATAAACCATTAAGTACATTCTCATGCAAAAATGTCATATTCTAATTGTTTTAGATCATAGATAAGTATGAGGTTAATCCTCACAAATGGGTTAAACACACAGCCAAAGTCTAACACTTGAGCCACAAATAATTAAGCTCCCAAGCAGAATACAGTCCATGATTTTTGATTGGTTGGCTGGCCCTATTCACCTTGTGTGATGCAACACCAACAGGGACCTTATCTAAATATTTAGCCTCTTAATTTAAGGTCAGTGATAACAATTACAGCATACATATTTTGATTGATGTAATTATAACTTTCATTTCAATATATATTGAGGTTCTACAATATAAATACATATATATAATATATATATATATATATATATATATATATATATATATATACTGTATATATACTGTTATTACAATAACTCATTCGGATTGAAGAGACTTTTACAATATCTTCCACCGGCTGTGACAATGTTTAGACATCTAGACAAGCTGATAATTAAATGATCTGTTTTCGTTCATAAAAAACAGCTGGAAGAGCCCAGCTAGAGAGGGTACCAGTATAATTATATTTGTGAGCAAATCCCTGTGCATACAAAAATGGATCTGGTTTAGGCAAATGAAATGATACAATATAAATGCAAATTATTACAACGATCATTTCCTCAACCTGCCCAATCAATTTAGGAACTGAATAATCTGAACTTCTTTCCTTATAAACAGTGTTACAAAGCTGATTAGAGTACACATTCACAATACCCAGAATTTCATTCTTTCGGGAATAAACTCCGAACCAGTATCATAGTAGAAAATTCACCTCAAACTAATGATTTTGAGAAATTAGATTTTAATATTTTGCTTTGTAGGTAGATAGATTTAAAAAGAAAACAAAAAAGAAACAAACTATTTTTCTAAATTTAACAAAAATGCATCTTACTACTGACCCATAATACATTTCATCAATATATTAGTTTCATAACAAAGGTTATTATGGTAATATATTCCCTAATACTAAGCCCCTCAAATGTTGGGATGGGAGTCTCACGGCACAATCCTTACAGTTGTGCACAAGCAGTGCTGGGCAGTATTGGTCTCATGGCACAGTCCTTGCAGTTGTGCACAAGCAGTGGTGGACAGTATTGTTCTCACAGCACAGTCCTTGCAGTTGTGCACAAGCAGTGCTGGGCAGTATTGGTCTCACGGCACAGTCCTTGCAGTTGTGTGCAAGCAGTGCTGGGCAGTATTGGTCTCATGACACAGTCCTTGCAGTTGTGCACAAGCAGTGCTGGGCAGTATTGGTCTTACGGCACAATCCTTGCAGTTGTGCACAGGCAGCACTGGGCAGTATTGGTCTCACGGCACAGTCCTTACAGTTCTGCACAGGCAATGCTGGGCAGTATTGGTCTCATGCACAGTCCTTATAGTTGTGCACAAGCAGTGCTGGGCAGTATTGTTCTCACAGCACAGTCCTTGCAGTTGCACACAGGCAGTGCTGGGCTTTATTGTGTCTTGATGGGAGTAGTTGTGCACAGGCAGTGCTGGGCAGTGTTGTCTCTGGATGTTAGCAGTTGTGCCCAGGCAGTGCTGGGCAGTGTTTGGTCTGGATGAGAGTAGTTGTGCCCAGGCAGTGCTGGGCAGTATTGTGTCTGGATGGGAGTGGTTGTGCACAGGCAGTGCTGGGCAGTATTGTGTCTGGATGGGAGTAGTTGTGCACAGGCAGTGCTAGGCAGTGTTGGGTCTGGTTGGGAGTAGTTGTGCACAGGCAGTGCTGGGCTGTATTGTGTCTGGATGGGAGTAGTTGTGCACAGGTAGTGCTGGGCAGTGTTGTGTCTGGGTGGGAGTAGTTATGCACAGGCATTGCTGGGCAGTGTTGTGTCTGAATGGGAGTAGTTGTGCACAGGCAGTGCAGTGTTGGGTCTGGAGATGAGTAGTTGTGCACAGGCAGTGCTGGGCAGTATTGGGTCTGGATGGGAGTTGTTGTGCACAAGCAGTGCTGGGCAGTATTGGTCTCATGGCACAGTCCTTGCAGTTGTGCACAAGCAGTGGTGGGCAGTATTGTTCTCACAGCACAGTCCTTGCAGTTGTGCACAAGCAGTGCTGGGCAGTATTGGTCTCACGGCACAGTCCTTGCAGTTGTGCGCAAGCAGTGCTGGGCAGTATTGGTCTCATGGCACAGTCCTTGCAGTTGTGCACAAGCAGTGCTGGGCAGTATTGGTCTTACGGCACAATCCTTGCAGTTGTGCACAGGCAGCACTGGGCAGTATTGGTCTCACGGCACAGTCCTTACAGTTGTGCACAGGCAGTGCTGGGCAGTATTGGTCTCATGCACAGTCCTTATAGTTGTGCACAAGCAGTGCTGGGCAGTATTGTTCTCACAGCACAGTCCTTGCAGTTGCACACAGGCAGTGCTGGGCTTTATTGTGTCTTGATGGGAGTAGTTGTGCACAGGCAGTGCTGGGCAGTGTTGTCTCTGGATGTTAGCAGTTGTGCACAGGCAGTGCTGGGCAGTGTTTGGTCTGGATGAGAGTAGTTGTGCCCAGGCAGTGCTGGGCAGTATTGTGTCTGGATGGGAGTGGTTGTGCACAGGCAGTGCTGGGCTGTATTGTGTCTGGATGGGAGTAGTTGTGCACAGGTAGTGCTGGGCAGTGTTGTGTCTGGGTGGGAGTAGTTATGCACAGGCATTGCTGGGCAGTGTTGTGTCTGAATGGGAGTAGTTGTGCACAGGCAGTGCAGTGTTGGGTCTGGAGATGAGTAGTTGTGCACAGGCAGTGCTGGGCAGTATTGGGTCTGGATGGGAGTGGTTGTGCACAGGCAGTGCTGGGCAGTATTGTGTCTGGATGGGAGTAGTTGTGCACAGGCAGTGCTGGGCAGTGTTGTGTCTGGATCGGAGTAGTTGTGCACAGGCAGTGCTCGGCAGTGTTGTGTCTGGATGGGAGTAGTTGTGCACAGGCAGTGCTGGGCAGTGTTGTGTCTGAATGGGAGTAGTTGTGCACAGGCAGTGCTGGGCAGTGTTGTGTCTGGATGGGAGTAGCTGTGCACAGGCAGTGCTGGGCAGTGTTGTCAGGATGGGAGAAGTTGTGCACAGGCAGTACTCGGCAGTGTTGTGTCAGGATGGGAGTAGTTGTGCACAGGCAGTACTCAGCAGTGCTGTGTCTGGATGGGAGTAGTTGTGCACAGACAGTGTTTAGCAGTGTTGTGTCAGGATGGGAGTAGTTGTGTACAGGCAGTACTCGGCAGTGTTGTGTCTGGATGGGAGTAGTTGTGCACAGACAGTGTTTGGCAGTGTTATGTCTGGATGGGAGTAGTTGTGCACAGGCAGTACTCGGCAGTGCTGTGTCTGGATGGGAGTAGTTGTGCACAGGCAGTGCTTGGCAGTGCTGTGTCTGGATGGGAGTAGTTGTGCACAGGCAGTACTCTGCAGTGCTGTGTCTGGATGGGAGTAGTTGTGCACAGACAGTGCTCGGCAGTGTTGTGTCTGGATGGGAGTAGTTGTGCATGTTGCGGCAAGGTTTGGAGTTTCTGGGAAGCCTACAGTGGTTTCAGATTTCTTTCCTAGAAACTATTAAGGACAACATAGCATCATCTTTTGATTAAGTTCATGCCATTTCAGCTCATGATATGCATGGGTGCCTGATTTTCCTGGGTGCCTGAGTGTACAGTTTTGTTACAGTAATGTGACAATTGCAGGGTAAATGTGTAGGAACATACTGTACATACAGATAGATCTCTTTTGTGCTCAAATTCAGCTAGATTCTCAGACAATACATTTCCTATTTAAATGATAGCACACTTCCATGTGAAACTGTGTATATGTCTCACTGACTTGGTCTTTAAAGACTGTATGTGAATTTAAAAAAATATGAAAATATATACAGGACACCTACATCAATACAATACTGAAAATGCTGGTTTTAAAGGGATAGTCTAGTCAAAATTAAACTTTAATGATTCAGATAGAGCATGCAATTTTAAGCAACTTTCTAATTTATTCCTATTATCAGTTTTTCTTCGTTCTCTTGGTATCTTTATATTAAAAAGTTGGAATATAAGCTTAGAAGCCGGGCCATTTTTGGTTCAGCACCTGGGTAGCGCTTCCTGATTGGTGTCTAAATGTAGCCATCCAATCAGCAAGCTCTACCCAGGTGCTGAACTAAAAATGTGCCGGCTCCTAAGGTTTCTTTCCGGCTTTTTTAAATAAAGATACCAAGAGAATGAAGAAAATTTGATAATAGGAGTAAATTAGAAAGTTGCTTAAAATTGCATGCTCTATCTGAATCATGAACGTTTATTTTTGACTAGACTATCCCTTTAACAGAAAATAAATAAAAATAAAGATTAGGAAACAAGCTTTATTCTAACTCCTCTTAGCCAAGAGCATTTTTTAATATTTTGTTATAATTTCTTTTGTTTTTGTTTGTTTTTCAACTTCAGAAAGAAGATAATCATTTGAATGTACTACAGTATACCAGAAAATAAATAGCCGTGTAATTGTATGGTATTTAAAAGCATGTTTTAGTAGAAGGAAAATAGGCATTATTAGAAAATGTTATATTTATGCAACTACAAAATAATCTCAGAATACAGGGTATATAATATCTCTGAAAGACAGCAAACAGTTGCTATTACACATATTTTAATTTTAAATGATAGAATAAATTCACAGCAAAGAAACGCATCTGGATCCCAGCAATATTTTTCAAATTATATCTGTTGCTCTTCTGTGGGAAATCAAACACCAAACACCTCTGGAGAACATTTTGTGTAACTTCAGATTATCAGGTTCTGAGAGAAACCTTGCATCCTGACAAAAGCTCAGCAGCTGATTCAAGGAATGTTATTTTTTTTAATACAAAAATTTGAACAATCACAAAACTAATTTTGTATAGAAGAAATTTGCTCATACAAGCATAATATATATATCTATTTTCTGATTCTGATTATTAGTTTTTGTTGACAACTTTGTTTTGACCACTATAAAATGATGTACTGTGCCACCGTTTGGGTACTGAGCCATTTAATGATGCATGGTTGGAATCGGGTTACAATAGAACATTGAGCTTACTCTTGAGGGGCCCTGTTGTTAATGTTTGAAGTTCTTTGACGCTCATATATCACCTATTTTTTATAGATGATCACCAGTGGCGTTTTTGCTATTGATATATATAGTTTTTAGAATCACATTTGCAAAAAAGGTTTTGAAAAAAGGTGTATTTGGTAAATATTCACGTCTGTTTTGTTATGTAAAATTAATGTCACTGGATAGAACGGGATTTTCCGAAGCAATCACACAGACACGAAGTGACAAGCTGACCATGGCTGTTCTCAAGCAGGGGTCAGCAAACTTGGGCCCCCGATGTTTTGGAACTACATTTCCCATGATGCTAATACACTCCTTAGGGTATCTGAGCATCATGGGAAATGTAGTTCCAAAACATCTGGGGGCCCAAAGTTGCTGACCCCTGTTCTCAAGTGTCTGAAGGAGTAGTCAGGAATTTTACACCTGAATTGTGAATCACTGGGCAGGATTTAGAATGACATTATTACCCATGTGAAGTATTTTGTCTTGTGACCATGTCTTACTATGTTTGCTATGTCAAACCTCAAAAGGTTGTCTTGTTTTTTGTTTTATTTTTCTTTACCTTTTTTCAAAGTTTCTTAACTGCATGTGCTAGTGTTTTTTTGAGACTTTGTTTCTTTTTGTTGTTATTCATTGTTATCTAATGATTTAAAACATTTTTGAGACACCTGCACCTTTGAAAGTGGAAGCCGTTGTATGCAGCGGGAAGTTAACAGTTGTGCGGCTCCATTGATTTTAAACAGAGCTAATCTGTGAGCTGTAAAGTTTAAATTTAGGCCATTGTGGTTCACAAATGATATTCTTCAATAACAACTGGCTGAACACAGAGAATATATAATGAATTATACATTATACAAATGAAATATACAAATCACAAGGAAATGTTTACTCATTTATTAGAAACCAGATTTAGAATAATGAGTAAATAAATGTAAAACAGTGAAACACATTTTTAGACATAAATACGTCCAAATATCCATTAAATAAATATCATTTAATGGAGGAGCATTCACTCTATCAAATTAAGGGTCACATGAGCCACCAATAAATAGATGTGAAAATGGCAATTTCAAAACCCATTAGAATGTTGGGTTTCAGTTATAAAATACAGAGTTCACCAAAACAGCGTAGCTTGGCCAAAAATAAATGTATACAACCATAAAACATTTATTTGAAAGAGGCAATATGACCCTCTAGTTACAGTATGAAATGCCTAAACTCTGCTTGACAGATTATTTTAGATTAGATTAATAAAAAGGAGGGGGAAGGACATTATGATATCCATTAAAAAAGTCCAAGCTTGACAAGCACTATAAAAACATGCCCCAGATCTGTCCCCTTTCCACCAGAGTGTCCCCCACACCCACCCAGTTCAATCCATTCATCATTCAACCCCATTCCCTCCAACTCAACCCTGTCTTGACATGTTTCCCTAACTAAGTCATCAACCTCCCTCCCATGGATAGTCTCCGGGAAATTTTGAGGTATATAACATCCATCTCATAAAGAATAGTCTCATCTTTCATATAATGAGTTCAATGATACTATGGGGTAGATTTATTAAATGTCGGATGGACATTGCTAAATCCCAACAGCATACACTGTCAGCATTTAACATTGCACAAGCATTTCTAGTGAGGGGGTGTCAATCATCCCGATCGTATCTGATCGGGCTGATTGCTGTCCGCCACCTCAGAGGTGGCAGATGAGTTAAGGAGCAGTCGTCTTAGACCGCTGCTTCTTAACTTTTGTTTCAGGCGAGCCTTAAGGCTCGCGCGTAAAGAGTTGCATTCACAGCTTATCAAATAGGCCCCTATATATAACAAGGTTGCAAAAAATATCTCAGTTGTGTAAATTGATATAATCCTGTGAAAACTATAAATAATTACTGTACTACACTGCAATACACTAATATTTATATGGTCGACCATTTTTATTTATTCCCCCAGAATATAAATTTCCTTCTTCCAATGTTTTCTACATCTTTCTTTATTTTATGCCCAAATACTCCCTTTGCACAATTCTACTGCTTCCAAGAACCTAACTATCTGACGAATAAAGAGCTTTAAAATTCCTGCCTTGTAGTGCAGCCAGAGAAAACCATTGAAGGATTGCATTATGAAACATGCTTTATACACTTTAGTACTTTGTATAGATATATCAAGTCTTTTAGTAGAAGTGAAAAGCAAAGTTGGCTACTAAAAAATAAAGTAAACCTAAAATATTGGTTCACCCTTTAAGGGACAGTATACACCAATTTTCATATAACTATATGTAATAGACACTACTATAAAGAAGAATATGCACAGATACTGATCTAAAAATCCATTATAAAACCGTTAAAAATCTTACTTAGAAGCTCACAGTTTAGCACTGTTGATGAGGTTAGGCTGGGACATCTACTGAAAGGGGCAGGGAAAGCAGAAAGAGGCAGACACTCCCCTTTCCCCTGCATATGAAAAGACCCATTACACAACAAGGAGACTGTAGACATCAGTATACATCTAAAACGTTGGGGCTTGGTTAGGAGTCTGAAAATCAATTATAAGTTATTTAAAAATATGCAAAACTATACATTTTTACAAAAACACTTCCAGATGGTTTATTTATATGGACCGTCTAAAAAAAAACATTTATGAAAAGAAAAATTTAGTGTACAATGTCCCTTTAAAAGGATATTAAAACATCTCCATTTTGTGTAAAAATTGTTTTTATTCCCACTTCCTAGGAGACAAAATAGCTAATTCTGTAACTTGCAAAAGCTGGAAATCAAATAGCTGGGTAGACAATTTGCAGCAGTTTGAAAACCAAGGTTACAGATTTTGCTTTTTGGTCTTTCATTGAAGCGTGCAACAAAGCAAAAAAAAAAATTCCCACAAATGCTAGAGGTATTTAATGCCCATCTACTGTAAGTACGGGTTCAATCTTATGAAAAGCTGCATTTTCTTAGTTACAAAACTTTGGAAGATTGTTAAAATCTAAAAAGAAAACATTGTATTTTATCAAAGAAAAGGGAATCTGAGTACACACAGTTGGAGATCCTTTTGAGAAACCTGACCTAATGATCTACCTTGGTGCTGCCCCAGTTTAGCAGTCAGGATACCACACGAAACAATGGGATTTGAGAACCTTAATGATGTGAAGGCAGCAGTGACAGTGTTCATATGTTTGGTTTATTATTATTTGAAAGAATTGTCGCTTTCTCTTCTTTATTTTAAACAGGCAAGAAACATCAATTTAGAGATCTCCTAGTGTGGAGAACATTATCATCTAGTGCCAAGATGTGAACCCTGACCACAGGACGCAAGAAAACCAGATCAAATGCATCAGTGTGTCTTTCAAAGCCTGTTGTGGCCTAAAAGTACGAAATCTGCTTTACTTACTAAGCTAATGCAATAAGCACTTCAAAACCAACGTTATGATTATCTGATGACAGTGTTTTGTATTCTCTTAGCAAGTAATGGAATCCGAGTTGACAGATTCCATGTCAGATAAATTTATGTTGTGAACTGAAAATTCGGTTATCCCCTTTGCTGCCTGAGGGAATCAGAGAAAAACCGTGATGTAGGCCGGTTTGGTATTGAATGGGTTATACTGAAGGAAGATTTGAGAGCTGACAGATCAAGCAATGGCATCCCCTAAAGGCCTAATGAGAAAAGTCCTACTGCGATTTTTTTTTTTCCCTGTGAATGAAACACTCTTTTATTAATGCATCTACAAGCAGATCAGGTGCTGGCTTCACACGAGCCTGAAATCTCAATTGGGATATTGTCATGTTGTCAATTCAATGCAGTTCAAGAGAGGCTAGCAAGAGGTTCTTCCGCCTATTTAAAAGATCAAAAGGAAACCTTTAGCAACACTTCATGTATTTGACTTAATAAAAAAAAAAAAAGAAATGAAGTGTGAAATACAATCTTTATTATTCATTATTTTCCTAGATATTTCTATATTTTTAACTAACAAGTGAATCTACACCACTGACATTAGCGAAGTGGATTCTGCAGGTTTGATCAATGCCGAAGAGGCTACTTGCGGTAATCGTCTCTTTTTGAAGCCCAATATCTTCTTGTGTAAGTAAAACACACTTAGATCTAGATTTGCACAGATCTTATTGTGCTTCACTTGCACAAGAAGCTATTTAGCTCCAAAAGGAGACGAATACCGCAAGCAGCATTTACATCCTCATTCGGCAGTGATCAAAACTGCTGGAATGCACGCCTCTAAATGACATGTCAGTCAGATAATTTTTGAGGGGAAAAAAAGAAGAAATATATTATATATATATATATGTCTTATTCATCCATTATATATATATATATATATATATATATATATATATATATATATATATACAGGTAGCCCTCAGTTTACGCCGGGGTAAGGTTCCAGAAGGAATGGTTGTAAATCGAAACCGTTGTAAATTGAAACCCATTTTACAATGCAAGTCAATGGGAAGTGAGGGAGATAGGTTCCAGGCCCCTCTCAAAATTGTCATAAGTAACACCTAATACATTATTTTTAAAGCTTTGAAATGAAGACTTTAAATGCTAAACAGCATTATAAACCTAATAAAATAATCACACAACACAGACTTCACTTGCATTTTTCTGCAAACAGTTCTTTCTATGCATTCCAATCTGGACTGATTTATAGACAGGAAGATCTTGTTCCTTTGAAATCTGCTCGATAGCTCAGGTCTTGTTAAACTGATTAATTTCAGCTTGCTTGGCTTTGCTGCAACACAAGCGGACAGCTCCACCTATTGGCTAGTTTAATAAATGCACTGCCATTCAATGCTTTTCAATAGCAGTCACATGACTGGAAAAAAAGGTTGTTATTCTGAAACGGTGTAAATTGAACCATTGTAAAACGAGGGCCACCTGTGTATGTATATATATATATATATATATATATATATATACACACACACACACACAGACATAAATGGTGAGTATTTTTATTATACTTTTTTAATTGTTTGAAAATGACTACCCTGAAACGTCACAATTTTGTAATAAATAAAGTTGAAAGTCACGGCGAGTGCCTTCTTTTGTATGAACCGTGCCATTGAATTTTGAGGTGCACCCTGGGCATCTGATTTTGAATATTTGAATTTTGAATATGCTTTACAAATATATACTTGCTCGCTTAAATTTTGGACTGGTCCCGGGCAAGTGGACAAGGGCATTTTTCAAGCCTATGCTTTATTATTATTATTACTATTATTTTATTCTTATATACAGTAAAATTACCCAAAGCCCATTGTTTGGGGAATAACCAAGTCAGAAGGCAAGGAAGGAAGAATCTGGATATGATTCTACCCAGCAGTACAGTTGTAAATTATAGCAAAAGTTCAAATGAATGCCATCTGATAATGATCATAACTGAGTTCACATTTAAAAAGACCACAAACTCAAAAGAATTTATCATGTATACGAAAGAACACTATTTAAACACATTAAACCAGCATTGTATAGAAAAAGGGCACACTAGTGGAAAATAAAAAAATGTAGAGCATTGTTATCCTTGAACTAATGCTGATCCCTAAGTATGTATTTAAACCTAGGGTTAAACATATTGCTAAAGTCTCACTCAGAAATCACAATTTATAGTCACTATTTAGTTAGACGTGACTGGTGAGCAATTCAGGCCCACCAATCACCAGCTGTGTCCTACACAGTAGCTTCAAAGTGCTGTGGTATTTGAAAGTGGTGCAATACACCAAAAACAGAATTTATGCTTACCTGATAAATTACTTTCTCTTGTGATGTATCGAGTCCACGGATTCATCCTTTACTTGTGGGATATTCTCCTTCCCAACAGGAAGTGGCAAAGAGAGCACAAAGCAGAGCTGTTCATATAGCTCCCCCTCTAGCTCCACCCCCAGTCATTCAACTGAAGGGTAGGAAGAAAAAGGAGAAACCATAGGGTGCAGTGGTGACTGTAGTTTAAACAAAAAAACTACCTGACTTAAATAGCCAGGGCGGGCCGTGGACTCGATACATCACAAGAGAAAGTAATTTATCAGGTAAGCATAAATTCTGTTTTCTCTTGTAAGATGTATCGAGTCCACGGATTCATCCTTTACTTGTGGGATACCAATACCAAAGCTTTAGGACACGGATGAAGGGAGGGAACAAGATAGGTACCTTAAACAGAAGGCACCACTGCTTGTAAAACCTTTCTCCCAAAAATAGCCTCCGAAGAAGCAAAAGTATCGAATTTGTAAAATTTGAAAAAGTATGCAGCGAAGACCAAGTCGCTGCCTTCCAAATCTGTTCAACAGAAGCCTCATGTTTGAAAGCCCATGTGGAAGCCACTGCTCTGGTAGAATGAGCAGTAATTGTTTCGGGAGGCTGCTGGCCAGCAGTCTCATAGGCCAAACGGATGATGCTTTTCAGCCAAAAGGAAAGAGAGGTAGCAGTCGCCTTCTGACCTCTCCTCTTACCAGAATAGATAACAAACAATGAAGGTGTTTGTCTGAAATCCTTAGCCTTTTGCTTGTAAATAGAACTTTAAGGCACGAACCACATCAAGATTGTGTAACAGACGTTCCTTCTTAAAAGAAGGATTAGGACACAGAGAAGGAACAACAATTTCCTGGTTAATATTCTTATTAGACACAACCTTAGGAAGAAAACCAGGCTTGGTACGCAAAACTACCTTATCTGCATGAAAAACCAGGTAAGGTGAATCACACTGTAAAGCAGATAACTCTAAAACTCTTCGAGCAGAAGAGATAGCTACCAAAAACAAAACTTTCCAAGATAAAAGCTTAATATCTATGGAATGTAAAGGTTCAAACGGAACCCCTTGCAGAACTGAAAGAACTAAATTCAGACTCCATGGCGGAGCCATAGGTCTATAAACAGGCTTGATTCTGACTAAAGCCTGACTAAACGCTTGAAAGTCTGGTACCTCTGCCAGACGTTTGTGTAAAAGAATAGACAAACCAGATATCTGTCCTTTTAAGGAACTAGCTGATAATCCTTTCTCCAATCCTTCTTGGAGAAAGGACAATATCCTGGGAATCCTAATCTTACTCCATGAGTAACCCTTGGATTCACACCAAAAAATATATTTTCGCCAAATCTTATGGTAGATTTTCCTGGCGACAGGCTTTCCAGCCTGAATCAGGGTATCAATAACCGAAACCACACTTTGATAGAATTAGGCGTTCAATATCCAAGCAGTCAGACGCAGAGAAATTAGATTTGGATGCTTGAAAGGACCTTGTATTAGAAGGTCCTGCCTTATTGGTAGTGTCCATGGTGGGACGGATGACATGTCCACTAGGTCTGCATACCAGGTCCTGCATGGCCACGCAGGCACTATTAGAATCACCGAAGCCCTCTCCTGCTTGATTCTGGCAACCAGACGAGGGAGGAGAGGAAACGGTGGAAAAACATAGGCCAGATTGAAGGACCAAGGCGCTGCTAGAGCATCTATCAGCACTGCCTGGGGATCCCGGGACCTGGACCCGTAAAAAGGAAGTTCGGTGTTCTGACGGGACGCCATCAGATCCAATTCTGGAGTGCCCCATAGCTGAGTCAGCTGGGCAAATACCTCCGGGTGGAGTTCCCACTCCCCGGGTGAAAAGTCTGACGACTTAGAAAATCCGCCTCCCAGTTGTCTACTCCTGGGATGTGAATTGCTGAGATGGCAAGAGTGATCCTCCGCCCACCTGATTATTTTGGTTACTTCCATCATCGCTAGGGAACTCCTTGTTCCCCCTTGATGATTGACATAAGCTACAGTCGTGATGTTGTCCGACTGAAATCTGATTAATTTGGCAGCAGCTAGCTGAGGCCATGCCTGAAGCGCGTTGAATATCGCCCTCAGTTCCAGAATGTTTATCGGGAGAAGAGCTTCTTCCCGAGACCATAAGCCCTGAGCTTTCAGGGAGTCCCAGACTCCACCCCAGCCCAACAGACTGGCGTCGGTCCACTCTGGTCTGCGGAAACACATTCCCTGAGACAGGTGATCCTGAGATAACCACCAGAGAAGAGAATCTCTGGTCCCCTGGTCCAGCTGTATTTGAGGAGACAAATCTGCATAATCCCCATTCCACTGTTTGAGCATGCATAGTTGCAGTGGTCTGAGGTGTATCCGTGCAAAAGGGACTATGTCCATTGCCACTACCATTAGTCCGATTGTCTCCATGCACTGAGCTACAGATGGCTGAGGAATGGAATGAAGGGCTCGGCAAGTGGATAAGAGTTTTAACTTTCTGACCTCCGTCAGAAAATTTTTCATTTCTACCGAGTCTATTAGAGTTCCTAGGAAGGAAACTCTTGTGAGGGGGGAGAGAGAACTCTTTTTGATGTTCACCTTCCACCCGTGAGACCTCAGAAAGGTCAATACAATTTCCGTGTGAGACTTGGCTCTTTGGAAAGTCGACGCCTGAATTAAGATATCGTCTAGATAAGGCGCCACTGCTATGCCCCGCGGTCTTAGAACCGCCAGGAGGGACCTTAGCACCTTTGTGAAAATTCTGGGAGCAGTGGCCAACCCGAAAGGAAGAGCCACAAACTGGTAATGCTTGTCCAGAAAGGCGAACCTGAGAAACTGGTGATGATCTTTGTGTATAGGAATATGCAGATAGGCATCCTTTAGATCCACGGTTGTCATATATTGACCCTCCTGGATCATTGGTAAGATTGTCCGAATGGTCTCCATCTTGAATGATGGGACTCTGAGGAATTTGTTTAGAATTTTGAGATCCAGGATTGGTCTGAAAGTTCCTTCTTTCTTGGGAACCACAAACAGGTTTGAGTAAAAACCCAGCCCTTGTTCCGCAATTGGAACTGGGTGGATCACTCCCATTCTATGTAGGTCTTCTACACAGCGTAAGAACGCCTCTTTCTTTAACTGGTCTGTAGACAGACGAGAAATGTGGAACCTTCCCTTGGAGGGGAGTCCTTGAATTCTAGAAGATATCCCTGGGATATAATCTCTAAGGCCCAGGGATCGTGTACATCTCTTGCCCAGGCCTGAGCGAAGAGAGAGAGTCTGCCCCCTACTAGATCCGGTCCGGATCTGGGGCTACCCCATCATGCTGTCTTCGAGGCAGCTGCAGGCTTCTTGGCCTGTTTACCCTTGTTCCAGCCCGGGTAAGGTTTCCAGGCTGACCTGGGTTGTGAAGCGTTACCCTCTTGCTTTGCAGCAGGGGAGGATGAAGCGGGACCGCTCCTGAAATTCCGAAAGGAACAAAAATTATTTTGTTTGTTCTTTTTGAAGGACTTGTCCTGAGGGAGAGCATGGCCTTTTCCCCCAGTGATTTCTGAAATAATCTCTTTCAATTCAGGCCCGAAGAAGGTCTTTCCTTTGAAAGGGATGTTCAAAAGTTTGGATTTTGACGACACATCGGTCGACCAGGACTTTAGCCATAGCGCCCTGCACGCTAAAATGGCGAAACCTGAATTCTTTGCCGCTAACTTAGCTAGTTGGAAAGCGGCATCTGTGATAAAAGAATTAGCCAGCTTAAGATCCTTAATTCTGTCCATAATTTCCTCATATGAGGTCTCCGTCTGGAGCGCATCTTCCAGCGCCTCAAACCAGAAAGCAGCTGCAGTAGTTACAGGAACAATGCACGCAATTGGTTGGAGAAGAAAACCTTGTTGAACAAAAATTTTCTTAAGTAAACCCAATAAAAAAAAATTATCCATAGGGTCTTTAAAAGCACAACTGTCTTCAATTGGTATGGTTGTGCGTTTAGCAAGTGAAGAAATAGCCCCCTCCACCTTAGGGACCATCTGCCATGAGTCCCGCATGGGGTCAGATATGGGGAACATTTTCTTAAAAACAGGAGGGGGAACGAAGGGAATACCTGGTCTATCCCACTCCCTAGTAACGATATCCGCAATCCTCTTAGGGACCGGGAACACATCAGTGTAAACAGGAACTTCTAGGTACTTGTCCATTTTACACAATTTCTCTGGAACCACCATAGGGTCGCAGTCATCCAGAGTAACTAATACCTCCCTGAGCAATAAGCGGAGGTGTTCTAGTTTAAATTTAAAAGCCAACATATCTGAATCTGTCTGAGGAGAAACCTTTCCTGAATCGGAAATTCCTCCCTCAGACAGCACATCCCTCGCCCCCACTTCAGAGCGTTGTGAGGGTGTATCGGATACGGCTACTAAAGCGTCAGAATGCTCAGTATCTGTTCTTAAAACAGAGCTATCACGCTTTGCAGGTAACACGGGCAGTTTAGATAAGAACACTGAGAGGGTATTATTCATAACTGCCGCCAAGTCTTGCAAGGTAAAAGAGTTAGACGCACTAGAGGTGCTAGGTGTCGCTTGGGCGGACGTAACTGGTTGTGACACTTGGGGAGAGGTTGATGGGCTAACCTCATTACCTTCTGTCTGAGAATCATCTTGGGCCACATTTTAAGTGCAACAATATGTTCTTTAAAGTGTATAGACATATCAGTACAAGTGGGACAGGGGGTTCCACCATGGCTTCTAAACACATTGAGCAAGGATTTTCCTTGGTGTCAGACATGTTTAACAGACTAGCAGTAAAACAAACAGGCTTGGAAATCACTTTAATCAAGTAAAAACACACTTTGAAAAAAACGTTACTGTGCCTTTAAGAGATAAAAAAGGCACATCATTTTGCAAAACAGTGAAATTTTTACAGTATGAACCTAAAGCATTAGCAAGATTGCACCACTAGCAATAAAAACGATTAACCCCTTAATGCCAAAACCGGATCGACAGTAAGCTAAAAAAACCACCTTGCCAAAAAAAGCTTCTTATAGGCCCTCAAACTGCAGCAGGACCCTCCATATGAAACAGCCTGAACTACTAGTCAAATATAACTGCGCATCTGAGGTGCAAAATTAGGCCCCTCCCACCTCACTACGGTGCTTGTGAGGCCTAAAGAAACACTCCCAAATGTTTTAATAATAGCCATGTGGGCAACAACCCCTGAAAGAAACCCAAAGGAACCTTCAAAGTGTCTCAAAAAAACAATATTTTCAATAAAAACCGTTTGTCATGAAAGTAGTGTCAACCAGCATAAACTAGCCCTGTTATGTAAGCTTGAAATTCCATACATTGAGCTCGCATTCTATTGGCTGATCGGAACAGCCAATAGAATGCGAGCTCAATGTATGGAATTTCAAGCTTACATAACAGGGCTAGTTTATGCTGGTTGACACTACTTTCATGACAAACGGTTTTTTTGAAAATATTGTTTTTTTGAGACACTTTGAAGGTTCCTTTGGGTTTCTTTCAGGGGTTGTTGCCCACATGGCTATTATTAAAACATTTGGGAGTGTTTCTTTAGGCCTCACAAGCACCGTAGTGAGGTGGGAGGGGCCTAATTTTGCCTCAGATGCAGTTATATTTGACTAGTAGTTCAGGCTGTTTCATATGGAGGGTCCTGCTGCAGTTTGAGGGCCTATAAGAAGCTTTTTTTGGCAAGGTGGTTTTTTTAGCTTACTGTCGATCCGGTTTTGGCATTAAGGGGTTAATCGTTTTTATTGCTAGTGGTGCAATCTTGCTAATGCTTTAGGTTCATACTGTAAAAATTTCACTGTTTTGCAAAATGATGTGCCTTTTTTATCTCTTAAAGGCACAGTAACGTTTTTTTCAAAGTGTGTTTTTACTTGATTAAAGTGATTTCCAAGCCTGTTTGTTTTACTGCTAGTCTGTTAAACATGTCTGACACCAAGGAAAATCCTTGCTCAATGTGTTTAGAAGCCATGGTGGAACCCCCTGTCCCACTTGTACTGATATGTCTATACACTTTAAAGAACATATTGTTGCACTTAAAATGTGGCCCAAGATGATTCTCAGACAGAAGGTAATGAGGTTAGCCCATCAACCTCTCCCCAAGTGTCACAACCAGTTACGTCCGCCCAAGCGACACCTAGCACCTCTAGTGCGTCTAACTCTTTTACCTTGCAAGACTTGGCGGCAGTTATGAATAATACCCTCTCAGTGTTCTTATCTAAACTGCCCGTGTTACCTGCAAAGCGTGATAGCTCTGTTTTAAGAACAGATACTGAGCATTCTGACGCTTTAGTAGCCGTATCCGATACACCCTCACAACGCTCTGAAGTGGGGGCGAGGGATGTGCTGTCTGAGGGAGGAATTTCCGATTCAGGAAAGGTTTCTCCTCAGACAGATTCAGATATGTTGGCTTTTAAATTTAAACTAGAACACCTCCGCTTATTGCTCAGGGAGGTATTAGTTACTCTGGATGACTGCGACCCTATGGTGGTTCCAGAGAAATTGTGTAAAATGGACAAGTACCTAGAAGTTCCTGTTTACACTGATGTGTTCCCGGTCCCTAAGAGGATTGCGGATATCGTTACTAGGGAGTGGGATAGACCAGGTATTCCCTTCGTTCCCCCTCCTGTTTTTAAGAAAATGTTCCCCATATCTGACCCCATGCGGGACTCATGGCAGATGGTCCCTAAGGTGGAGGGGGCTATTTCTTCACTTGCTAAACGCACAACCATACCAATTGAAGACAGTTGTGCTTTTAAAGACCCTATGGATAATAATTTTTTTTATTGGGTTTACTTAAGAAAATTTTTGTTCAACAAGGTTTTCTTCTCCAACCAATTGCGTGCATTGTTCCTGTAACTACTGCAGCTGCTTTCTGGTTTGAGGCGCTGGAAGATGCGCTCCAGACGGAGACCTCATATGAGGAAATTATGGACAGAATTAAGGATCTTAAGCTGGCTAATTCTTTTATCACAGATGCCGCTTTCCAACTAGCTAAGTTAGCGGCAAAGAATTCAGGTTTCGCCATTTTAGCGTGCAGGGCGCTATGGCTAAAGTCCTGGTCGACCGATGTGTCGTCAAAATCCAAACTTTTGAACATCCCTTTCAAAGGAAAGACCTTCTTCGGGCCTGAATTGAAAGAGATTATTTCAGAAATCACTGGGGGAAAAGGCCATGCTCTCCCTCAGGACAAGTCCTTCAAAAAGAACAAACAAAATAATTTTTGTTCCTTTCGGAATTTCAGGAGCGGTCCCGCTTCATCCTCCCTGCTGCAAAGCAAGAGGGTAACGCTTCACAACCCAGGTCAGCCTGGAAACCTTACCGGGCTGGAACAAGGGTAAACAGGCCAAGAAGCCTGCAGCTGCCTCGAAGACAGCATGATGGGGTAGCCCCAGATCCGGACCGGATCTAGTAGGGGGCAGACTCTCTCTCTTCGCTCAGGCCTGGGCAAGAGATGTACACGATCCCTGGGCCTTAGAGATTATATCCCAGGGATATCTTCTAGAATTCAAGGACTCCCCTCCAAGGGGAAGGTTCCACATTTCTCGTCTGTCTACAGACCAGTTAAAGAAAGAGGCGTTCTTACGCTGTGTAGAAGACCTACATAGAATGGGAGTGATCCACCCAGTTCCAATTGCGGAACAAGGGCTGGGTTTTTACTCAAACCTGTTTGTGGTTCCCAAGAAAGAAGGAACTTTCAGACCAATCCTGGATCTCAAAATTCTAAACAAATTCCTCAGAGTCCCATCATTCAAGATGGAGACCATTCGGACAATCTTACCAATGATCCAGGAGGGTCAATATATGACAACCGTGGATCTAAAGGATGCCTATCTGCATATTCCTATACACAAAGATCATCACCAGTTTCTCAGGTTCGCCTTTCTGGACAAGCATTACCAGTTTGTGGCTCTTCCTTTCGGGTTGGCCACTGCTCCCAGAATTTTCACAAAGGTGCTAAGGTCCCTCCTGGCGGTTCTAAGACCGCGGGGCATAGCAGTGGCGCCTTATCTAGACGATATCTTAATTCAGGCGTCGACTTTCCAAAGAGCCAAGTCTCACACGGAAATTGTATTGACCTTTCTGAGGTCTCACGGGTGGAAGGTGAACATCAAAAAGAGTTCTCTCTCCCCCTCACAAGAGTTTCCTTCCTAGGAACTCTAATAGACTCGGTAGAAATGAAAAATTTTCTGACGGAGGTCAGAAAGTTAAAACTCTTATCCACTTGCCGAGCCCTTCATTCCATTCCTCAGCCATCTGTAGCTCAGTGCATGGAGACAATCGGACTAATGGTAGTGGCAATGGACATAGTCCCTTTTGCACGGATACACCTCAGACCACTGCAACTATGCATGCTCAAACAGGGGAATGGGGATTATGCAGATTTGTCTCCTCAAATACAGCTGGACCAGGGGACCAGAGATTCTCTTCTCTGGTGGTTATCTCAGGATCACCTGTCTCAGGGAATGTGTTTCCGCAGACCAGAGTGGACCGACGCCAGTCTGTTGGGCTGGGGTGGAGTCTGGGACTCCCTGAAAGCTCAGGGCTTATGGTCTCGGGAAGAAGCTCTTCTCCCGATAAACATTCTGGAACTGAGGGCGATATTCAACGCGCTTCAGGCATGGCCTCAGCTAGCTGCTGCCAAATTAATCAGATTTCAGTCGGACAACATCACGACTGTAGCTTATGTCAATCATCAAGGGGGAACAAGGAGTTCCCTAGCGATGATGGAAGTAACCAAAATAATCAGGTGGGCGGAGGATCACTCTTGCCATCTCAGCAATTCACATCCCAGGAGTAGACAACTGGGAGGCGGATTTTCTAAGTCGTCAGACTTTTCACCCGGGGAGTGGGAACTCCACCCGGAGGTATTTGCCCAGCTGACTCAGCTATGGGGCACTCCAGAATTGGATCTGATGGCGTCCCGTCAGAACACCGAACTTCCTTTTTACGGGTCCAGGTCCCGGGATCCCCAGGCAGTGCTGATAGATGCTCTAGCAGCGCCTTGGTCCTTCAATCTGGCCTATGTTTTTCCACCGTTTCCTCTCCTCCCTCGTCTGGTTGCCAGAATCAAGCAGGAGAGGGCTTCGGTGATTCTAATAGTGCCTGCGTGGCCATGCAGGACCTGGTATGCAGACCTAGTGGACATGTCATCCGTCCCACCATGGACACTACCAATAAGGCAGGACCTTCTAATACAAGGTCCTTTCAAGCATCCAAATCTAATTTCTCTGCGTCTGACTGCTTGGATATTGAACGCCTAATTCTATCAAAGTGTGGTTTCGGTTATTGATACCCTGATTCAGGCTGGAAAGCCTGTCGCCAGGAAAATCTACCATAAGATTTGGCGAAAATATATTTTTTGGTGTGAATCCAAGGGTTACTCATGGAGTAAGATTAGGATTCCCAGGATATTGTCCTTTCTCCAAGAAGGATTGGAGAAAGGATTATCAGCTAGTTCCTTAAAAGGACAGATATCTGGTTTGTCTATTCTTTTACACAAACGTCTGGCAGAGGTACCAGACTTTCAAGCGTTTAGTCAGGCTTTAGTCAGAATCAAGCCTGTTTATAGACCTATGGCTCCGCCATGGAGTCTGAATTTAGTTCTTTCAGTTCTGCAAGGGGTTCCGTTTGAACCTTTACATTCCATAGATATTAAGCTTTTATCTTGGAAAGTTTTGTTTTTGGTAGCTATCTCTTCTGCTCGAAGAGTTTTAGAGTTATCTGCTTTACAGTGTGATTCACCTTACCTGGTTTTTCATGCAGATAAGGTAGTTTTGCGTACCAAGCCTGGTTTTCTTCCTAAGGTTGTGTCTAATAAGAATATTAACCAGGAAATTGTTGTTCCTTCTCTGTGTCCTAATCCTTCTTTTAAGAAGGAACGTCTGTTACACAATCTTGATGTGGTTCGTGCCTTAAAGTTCTATTTACAAGCAACTAAGGATTTCAGACAAACACCTTCATTGTTTGTTATCTATTCTGGTAAGAGGAGAGGTCAGAAGGCGACTGCTACCTCTCTTTCCTTTTGGCTGAAAAGCATCATCCGTTTGGCCTATGAGACTGCTGGCCAGCAGCCTCCCGAAACAATTACTGCTCATTCTACCAGAGCAGTGGCTTCCACATGGGCTTTCAAACATGAGGCTTCTGTTGAACAGATTTGGAAGGCAGCGACTTGGTCTTCGCTGCATACTTTTTCAAATTTTACAAATTCGATACTTTTGCTTCTTCGGAGGCTATTTTTGGGAGAAAGGTTTTACAAGCAGTGGTGCCTTCTGTTTAAGGTACCTATCTTGTTCCCTCCCTTCATCCGTGTCCTAAAGCTTTGGTATTGGTATCCCACAAGTAAAGGATGAATCCGTGGACTCGATACATCTTACAAGAGAAAACAGAATTTATGCTTACCTGATAAATTACTTTCTCTTGTGATGTATCGAGTCCACGGCCCGCCCTGGCTATTTAAGTCAGGTAGTTTTTTTGTTTAAACTACAGTCACCACTGCACCCTATGGTTTCTCCTTTTTCTTCCTACCCTTCAGTTGAATGACTGGGGGTGGAGCTAGAGGGGGAGCTATATGAACAGCTCTGCTTTGTGCTCTCTTTGCCACTTCCTGTTGGGAAGGAGAATATCCCACAAGTAAAGGATGAATCCGTGGACTCGATACATCACAAGAGAAAGTAATTTATCAGGTAAGCATAAATTCTGTTTTTGGTGTATTGCACCACTTTCAAATACCACAGCACTTTGAAGCTACTGTGTAGGACACAGCTGGTGATTGGTGGGCCTGAATTGCTCACCAGTCACGTCTAACTAAATAGTGACTATAAATTGTGATTTCTGAGTGAGACTTTAGCAATATGTTTAACCCTAGGTTTAAATACATACTTAGGGATCAGCATTAGTTCAAGGATAACAATGCTCTACATTTTTTTATTTTCCACTAGTGTGCCCTTTTTCTATACAATGCTGGTTTAATGTGTTTAAATAGTGTTCTTTCGTATACATGATAAATTCTTTTGAGTTTGTGGTCTTTTTAAATGTGAACTCAGTTATGATCATTATCAGATGGCATTCATTTGAACTTTTGCTATAATTTACAACTGTACTGCTGGGTAGAATCATATCCAGATTCTTCCTTCCTTGCCTTCTGACTTGGTTATTCCCCAAACAATGGGCTTTGGGTAATTTTACTGTATATAAGAATAAAATAATAGTAATAATAATAATAAAGCATAGGCTTGAAAAATGCCCTTGTCCACTTGCCCGGGACCAGTCCAAAATTTAAGCGAGCAAGTATATATTTGTAAAGCATATTCAAAATTCAAATATTCAAAATCAGATGCCCAGGGTGCACCTCAAAATTCAATGGCACGGTTCATACAAAAGAAGGCACTCGCCGTGACTTTCAACTTTATTTATTACAAAATTGTGACGTTTCAGGGTAGTCATTTTCAAACAATTAAAAAAGTATAATAAAAATACTCACCATTTATGTCTGTGTGTGTGTGTGTGTATATATATATATATATATATATATATATATATATACATACACAGGTGGCCCTCGTTTTACAATGGTTCAATTTACACCGTTTCAGAATAACAACCTTTTTTTCCAGTCATGTGACTGCTATTGAAAAGCATTGAATGGCAGTGCATTTATTAAACTAGCCAATAGGTGGAGCTGTCCGCTTGTGTTGCAGCAAAGCCAAGCAAGCTGAAATTAATCAGTTTAACAAGACCTGAGCTATCGAGCAGATTTCAAAGGAACAAGATCTTCCTGTCTATAAATCAGTCCAGATTGGAATGCATAGAAAGAACTGTTTGCAGAAAAATGCAAGTGAAGTCTGTGTTGTGTGATTATTTTATTAGGTTTATAATGCTGTTTAGCATTTAAAGTCTTCATTTCAAAGCTTTAAAAATAATGTATTAGGTGTTACTTATGACAATTTTGAGAGGGGCCTGGAACCTATCTCCCTCACTTCCCATTGACTTGCATTGTAAAATGGGTTTCAATTTACAACGGTTTCGATTTACAACCATTCCTTCTGGAACCTTACCCCGGCGTAAACTGAGGGCTACCTGTATATATATATATATATATATATATATATATATATATATATATATATATATATAATGGATGAATAAGACATATATATATATATAATATATTTCTTCTTTTTTTCCCCTCAAAAATTATCTGACTGACATGTCATTTAGAGGCGTGCATTCCAGCAGTTTTGATCACTGCCGAATGAGGATGTAAATGCTGCTTGCGGTATTCGTCTCCTTTTGGAGCTAAATAGCTTCTTGTGCAAGTGAAGCACAATAAGATCTGTGCAAATCTAGATCTAAGTGTGTTTTACTTACACAAGAAGATATTGGGCTTCAAAAAGAGACGATTACCGCAAGTAGCCTCTTCGGCATTGATCAAACCTGCAGAATCCACTTCGCTAATGTCAGTGGTGTAGATTCACTTGTTAGTTAAAAATATAGAAATATCTAGGAAAATAATGAATAATAAAGATTGTATTTCACACTTCATTTCTTTTTTTTTTTTTATTAAGTCAAATACATGAAGTGTTGCTAAAGGTTTCCTTTTGATCTTTTAAATAGGCGGAAGAACCTCTTGCTAGCCTCTCTTGAACTGCATTGAATTGACAACATGACAATATCCCAATTGAGATTTCAGGCTCGTGTGAAGCCAGCACCTGATCTGCTTGTAGATGCATTAATAAAAGAGTGTTTCATTCACAGGGAAAAAAAAAATCGCAGTAGGACTTTTCTCATTAGGCCTTTAGGGGATGCCATTGCTTGATCTGTCAGCTCTCAAATCTTCCTTCAGTATAACCCATTCAATACCAAACCGGCCTACATCACGGTTTTTCTCTGATTCCCTCAGGCAGCAAAGGGGATAACCGAATTTTCAGTTCACAACATAAATTTATCTGACATGGAATCTGTCAACTCGGATTCCATTACTTGCTAAGAGAATACAAAACACTGTCATCAGATAATCATAACGTTGGTTTTGAAGTGCTTATTGCATTAGCTTAGTAAGTAAAGCAGATTTCGTACTTTTAGGCCACAACAGGCTTTGAAAGACACACTGATGCATTTGATCTGGTTTTCTTGCGTCCTGTGGTCAGGGTTCACATCTTGGCACTAGATGATAATGTTCTCCACACTAGGAGATCTCTAAATTGATGTTTCTTGCCTGTTTAAAATAAAGAAGAGAAAGCGACAATTCTTTCAAATAATAATAAACCAAACATATGAACACTGTCACTGCTGCCTTCACATCATTAAGGTTCTCAAATCCCATTGTTTCGTGTGGTATCCTGACTGCTAAACTGGGGCAGCACCAAGGTAGATCATTAGGTCAGGTTTCTCAAAAGGATCTCCAACTGTGTGTACTCAGATTCCCTTTTCTTTGATAAAATACAATGTTTTCTTTTTAGATTTTAACAATCTTCCAAAGTTTTGTAACTAAGAAAATGCAGCTTTTCATAAGATTGAACCCGTACTTACAGTAGATGGGCATTAAATACCTCTAGCATTTGTGGGAATTTTTTTTTTTGCTTTGTTGCACGCTTCAATGAAAGACCAAAAAGCAAAATCTGTAACCTTGGTTTTCAAACTGCTGCAAATTGTCTACCCAGCTATTTGATTTCCAGCTTTTGCAAGTTACAGAATTAGCTATTTTGTCTCCTAGGAAGTGGGAATAAAAACAATTTTTACACAAAATGGAGATGTTTTAATATCCTTTTAAAGGGACATTGTACACTAAATTTTTCTTTTCATAAATGTTTTTTTTAGACGGTCCATATAAATAAACCATCTGGAAGTGTTTTTGTAAAAATGTATAGTTTTGCATATTTTTAAATAACTTATAATTGATTTTCAGACTCCTAACCAAGCCCCAACGTTTTAGATGTATACTGATGTCTACAGTCTCCTTGTTGTGTAATGGGTCTTTTCATATGCAGGGGAAAGGGGAGTGTCTGCCTCTTTCTGCTTTCCCTGCCCCTTTCAGTAGATGTCCCAGCCTAACCTCATCAACAGTGCTAAACGGTGAGCTTCTAAGTAAGATTTTTAACGGTTTTATAATGGATTTTTAGATCAGTATCTGTGCATATTCTTCTTTATAGTAGTGTCTATTACATATAGTTATATGAAAATTGGTGTATACTGTCCCTTAAAGGGTGAACCAATTTTAGGTTTACTTTATTTTTTAGTAGCCAACTTTGCTTTTCACTTCTACTAAAAGACTTGAATATATCTATACAAAGTACTAAAGTGTATAAAGCATGTTTCATAATGCAATCCTTCAATGGTTTTCTCTGGCTGCACTACAAGGCAGGAATTTTAAAGCTCTTTATTCGTCAGATAGTTAGGTTCTTGGAAGCAGTAGAATTGTGCAAAGGGAGTATTTGGGCATAAAATAAAGAAAGATGTAGAAAACATTGGAAGAAGGAAATTTATATTCTGGGGGAATAAATAAAAATGGTCGACCATATAAATATTAGTGTATTGCAGTGTAGTACAGTAATTATTTATAGTTTTCACAGGATTATATCAATTTACACAACTGAGATATTTTTTGCAACCTTGTTATATATAGGGGCCTATTTGATAAGCTGTGAATGCAACTCTTTACGCGCGAGCCTTAAGGCTCGCCTGAAACAAAAGTTAAGAAGCAGCGGTCTAAGACGACTGCTCCTTAACTCATCTGCCACCTCTGAGGTGGCGGACAGCAATCAGCCCGATCAGATACGATCGGGATGATTGACACCCCCTCACTAGAAATGCTTGTGCAATGTTAAATGCTGACAGTGTATGCTGTTGGGATTTAGCAATGTCCATCCGACATTTAATAAATCTACCCCATAGTATCATTGAACTCATTATATGAAAGATGAGACTATTCTTTATGAGATGGATGTTATATACCTCAAAATTTCCCGGAGACTATCCATGGGAGGGAGGTTGATGACTTAGTTAGGGAAACATGTCAAGACAGGGGGGTTGAGTTGGAGGGAATGGGGTTGAATGATGAATGGATTGAATGGGTGGGTGTGGGGACACTCTGGTGGAAAGGGGACAGATCGGGCATGTTTTATAGTGCTTGTCAAGCTTGGACTTTTTTAATGGATATCATAATGTCCTTCCCCTCCTTTTTATTAATCTAATCTAAAATAATCTGTCAAGCAGAGTTTAGGCATTTCATACTGTAACTAGAGGGTCATATTGCCTCTTTCAAATAAATGTTTTATGGTTGTATACATTTATTTTTGGCCAAGCTACGCTGTTTTGGTGAACTCTGTATTTTATAACTGAAACCCAACATTCTAATGGGTTTTGAAATTGCCATTTTTCACATCTATTTATTGGTGGCTCATGTGACCCTTAATTTGATAGAGTGAATGCTCCTCCATTAAATGATATTTATTTAATGGATATTTGGACGTATTTATGTCTAAAAATGTGTTTCACTGTTTTACATTTATTTACTCATTATTCTAAATCTGGTTTCTAATAAATGAGTAAACATTTCCTTGTGATTTGTATATTTCTTTGTATAATGTATAATTCATTATATATTCTCTGTGTTCAGCCAGTTGTTATTGAAGAATATCATTTGTGAACCACAATGGCCTAAATTTAACTTTTACAGCTCACAGATTAGCTCTGTTTAAAATCAATGGAGCCGCACAACTGTTAACTTCCCGCTGCATACAACGGCTTCCACTTTCAAAGGTGCAGGTGTCTCAAAAATGTTTTAAATCATTAGATAACAATGAATAACACAAAAAAAAACAAAGTCTCAAAAAAACACTAGCACATGCAGTTAAGAAACTTTGAAAAAAGGTAAAGAAAATAAAACAAAAAACAAGACAACTTTTGAGGTTTGACATAGCAAACATAGTAACGACATGGTACAAGACAAAATACTTCACATGGGTAATAATGTCATTCTAAATCCTGCCAGTGATTCACAATTCAGGTGTAAAATTCCTGATATCCTTCAGACACTTGAGAACAGGGGTCAGCAACTTTGGGCCCAGATGTTTTGGAACTACATTTTCCATGATGCAGATACCCTAAGGAGTGTATTAGCATCATGGGAAATGTAGTTCCAAAACATCGGGGGCCCAAAGTTGCTGACCCTGTTCTCAAGTGTCTGAAGGAGTAGTCAGGAATTTTACACCTGAATTGTGAATCACTGGGCAGGATTTAGAATGACATTATTACCCATGTGAAGTATTTTGTCTTGTGACCATGTCTTACTATGTTTGCTATGTCAAACCTCAAAAGGTTGTCTTGTTTTTTGTTTTATTTTCTTTACCTTTTTTCAAAGTTTCTTAACTGCATGTGCTAGTGTTTTTTTGAGACTTTGTTTCTTTTTGTTGTTTATTCATTGTTATCTAATGATTTAAAACATTTTTGAGACACCTGCACCTTTGAAAGTGGAAGCCGTTGTATGCAGCGGGAAGTTAACAGTTGTGCGGCTCCATTGATTTTAAACAGAGCTAATCTGTGAGCTGTAAAGTTTAAATTTAGGCCATTGTGGTTCACAAATGATATTCTTCAATAACAACTGCTGAACACAGAGAATATATAATGAATTATACATTATACAAATGAAATATACAAATCACAAGGAAATGTTTACTCATTTATTAGAAACCAGATTTAGAATAATGAGTAAATAAATGTAAAACAGTGAAACACATTTTTAGACATAAATACGTCCAAATATCCATTAAATAAATATCATTTAATGGAGGAGCATTCACTCTATCAAATTAAGGGTCACATGAGCCACCAATAAATAGATGTGAAAATGGCAATTTCAAAACCCATTAGAATGTTGGGTTTCAGTTATAAAATACAGAGTTCACCAAAACAGCGTAGCTTGGCCAAAAATAAATGTATACAACCATAAAACATTTATTTGAAAGAGGCAATATGACCCTCTAGTTACAGTATGAAATGCCTAAACTCTGCTTGACAGATTATTTTAGATTAGATTAATAAAAAGGAGGGGGAAGGACATTATGATATCCATTAAAAAAGTCCAAGCTTGACAAGCACTATAAAAACATGCCCCAGATCTGTCCCCTTTCCACCAGAGTGTCCCCCACACCCACCCAGTTCAATCCATTCATCATTCAACCCCATTCCCTCCAACTCAACCCCTGTCTTGACATGTTTCCCTAACTAAGTCATCAACCTCCCTCCCATGGATAGTCTCCGGGAAATTTTGAGGTATATAACATCCATCTCATAAAGAATAGTCTCATCTTTCATATAATGAGTTCAATGATACTATGGGGTAGATTTATTAAATGTCGGATGGACATTGCTAAATCCCAACAGCATACACTGTCAGCATTTAACATTGCACAAGCATTTCTAGTGAGGGGGTGTCAATCATCCCGATCGTATCTGATCGGGCTGATTGCTGTCCGCCACCTCAGAGGTGGCAGATGAGTTAAGGAGCAGTCGTCTTAGACCGCTGCTTCTTAACTTTTGTTTCAGGCGAGCCTTAAGGCTCGCGCGTAAAGAGTTGCATTCACAGCTTATCAAATAGGCCCCTATATATAACAAGGTTGCAAAAAATATCTCAGTTGTGTAAATTGATATAATCCTGTGAAAACTATAAATAATTACTGTACTACACTGCAATACACTAATATTTATATGGTCGACCATTTTTATTTATTCCCCAGAATATAAATTTCCTTCTTCCAATGTTTTCTACATCTTTCTTTATTTTATGCCCAAATACTCCCTTTGCACAATTCTACTGCTTCCAAGAACCTAACTATCTGACGAATAAAGAGCTTTAAAATTCCTGCCTTGTAGTGCAGCCAGAGAAAACCATTGAAGGATTGCATTATGAAACATGCTTTATACACTTTAGTACTTTGTATAGATATATTCAAGTCTTTTAGTAGAAGTGAAAAGCAAAGTTGGCTACTAAAAAATAAAGTAAACCTAAAATATTGGTTCACCCTTTAAGGGACAGTATACACCAATTTTCATATAACTATATGTAATAGACACTACTATAAAGAAGAATATGCACAGATACTGATCTAAAAATCCATTATAAAACCGTTAAAAATCTTACTTAGAAGCTCACAGTTTAGCACTGTTGATGAGGTTAGGCTGGGACATCTACTGAAAGGGGCAGGGAAAGCAGAAAGAGGCAGACACTCCCCTTTCCCCTGCATATGAAAAGACCCATTACACAACAAGGAGACTGTAGACATCAGTATACATCTAAAACGTTGGGGCTTGGTTAGGAGTCTGAAAATCAATTATAAGTTATTTAAAAATATGCAAAACTATACATTTTTACAAAAACACTTCCAGATGGTTTATTTATATGGACCGTCTAAAAAAAACATTTATGAAAAGAAAAATTTAGTGTACAATGTCCCTTTAAAAGGATATTAAAACATCTCCATTTTGTGTAAAAATTGTTTTTATTCCCACTTCCTAGGAGACAAAATAGCTAATTCTGTAACTTGCAAAAGCTGGAAATCAAATAGCTGGGTAGACAATTTGCAGCAGTTTGAAAACCAAGGTTACAGATTTTGCTTTTTGGTCTTTCATTGAAGCGTGCAACAAAGCAAAAAAAAAAATTCCCACAAATGCTAGAGGTATTTAATGCCCATCTACTGTAAGTACGGGTTCAATCTTATGAAAAGCTGCATTTTCTTAGTTACAAAACTTTGGAAGATTGTTAAAATCTAAAAAGAAAACATTGTATTTTATCAAAGAAAAGGGAATCTGAGTACACACAGTTGGAGATCCTTTTGAGAAACCTGACCTAATGATCTACCTTGGTGCTGCCCCAGTTTAGCAGTCAGGATACCACACGAAACAATGGGATTTGAGAACCTTAATGATGTGAAGGCAGCAGTGACAGTGTTCATATGTTTGGTTTATTATTATTTGAAAGAATTGTCGCTTTCTCTTCTTTATTTTAAACAGGCAAGAAACATCAATTTAGAGATCTCCTAGTGTGGAGAACATTATCATCTAGTGCCAAGATGTGAACCCTGACCACAGGACGCAAGAAAACCAGATCAAATGCATCAGTGTGTCTTTCAAAGCCTGTTGTGGCCTAAAAGTACGAAATCTGCTTTACTTACTAAGCTAATGCAATAAGCACTTCAAAACCAACGTTATGATTATCTGATGACAGTGTTTTGTATTCTCTTAGCAAGTAATGGAATCCGAGTTGACAGATTCCATGTCAGATAAATTTATGTTGTGAACTGAAAATTCGGTTATCCCCTTTGCTGCCTGAGGGAATCAGAGAAAAACCGTGATGTAGGCCGGTTTGGTATTGAATGGGTTATACTGAAGGAAGATTTGAGAGCTGACAGATCAAGCAATGGCATCCCCTAAAGGCCTAATGAGAAAAGTCCTACTGCGATTTTTTTTTTTCCCTGTGAATGAAACACTCTTTTATTAATGCATCTACAAGCAGATCAGGTGCTGGCTTCACACGAGCCTGAAATCTCAATTGGGATATTGTCATGTTGTCAATTCAATGCAGTTCAAGAGAGGCTAGCAAGAGGTTCTTCCGCCTATTTAAAAGATCAAAAGGAAACCTTTAGCAACACTTCATGTATTTGACTTAATAAAAAAAAAAAAAGAAATGAAGTGTGAAATACAATCTTTATTATTCATTATTTTCCTAGATATTTCTATATTTTTAACTAACAAGTGAATCTACACCACTGACATTAGCGAAGTGGATTCTGCAGGTTTGATCAATGCCGAAGAGGCTACTTGCGGTAATCGTCTCTTTTTGAAGCCCAATATCTTCTTGTGTAAGTAAAACACACTTAGATCTAGATTTGCACAGATCTTATTGTGCTTCACTTGCACAAGAAGCTATTTAGCTCCAAAAGGAGACGAATACCGCAAGCAGCATTTACATCCTCATTCGGCAGTGATCAAAACTGCTGGAATGCACGCCTCTAAATGACATGTCAGTCAGATAATTTTTGAGGGGAAAAAAAAAGAAATATATATTATATATATATATATATGTCTTATTCATCCATTATATATATATATATATATATATATATATTTATATATATATATATATATATACAGGTAGCCCTCAGTTTACGCCGGGGTAAGGTTCCAGAAGGAATGGTTGTAAATCGAAACCGTTGTAAATTGAAACCCATTTTACAATGCAAGTCAAATGGGAAGTGAGGGAGATAGGTTCCAGGCCCCTCTCAAAATTGTCATAAGTAACACCTAATACATTATTTTTAAAGCTTTGAAATGAAGACTTTAAATGCTAAACAGCATTATAAACCTAATAAAATAATCACACAACACAGACTTCACTTGCATTTTTCTGCAAACAGTTCTTTCTATGCATTCCAATCTGGACTGATTTATAGACAGGAAGATCTTGTTCCTTTGAAATCTGCTCGATAGCTCAGGTCTTGTTAAACTGATTAATTTCAGCTTGCTTGGCTTTGCTGCAACACAAGCGGACAGCTCCACCTATTGGCTAGTTTAATAAATGCACTGCCATTCAATGCTTTTCAATAGCAGTCACATGACTGGAAAAAAAGGTTGTTATTCTGAAACGGTGTAAATTGAACCATTGTAAAACGAGGGCCACCTGTGTATGTATATATATATATATTTATATATTATATATATATACACACACACACACACAGACATAAATGGTGAGTATTTTTATTATACTTTTTTAATTGTTTGAAAATGACTACCCTGAAACGTCACAATTTTGTAATAAATAAAGTTGAAAGTCACGGCGAGTGCCTTCTTTTGTATGAACCGTGCCATTGAATTTTGAGGTGCACCCTGGGCATCTGATTTTGAATATTTGAATTTTGAATATGCTTTACAAATATATACTTGCTCGCTTAAATTTTGGACTGGTCCCGGGCAAGTGGACAAGGGCATTTTTCAAGCCTATGCTTTATTATTATTATTACTATTATTTTATTCTTATATACAGTAAAATTACCCAAAGCCCATTGTTTGGGGAATAACCAAGTCAGAAGGCAAGGAAGGAAGAATCTGGATATGATTCTACCCAGCAGTACAGTTGTAAATTATAGCAAAAGTTCAAATGAATGCCATCTGATAATGATCATAACTGAGTTCACATTTAAAAAGACCACAAACTCAAAAGAATTTATCATGTATACGAAAGAACACTATTTAAACACATTAAACCAGCATTGTATAGAAAAAGGGCACACTAGTGGAAAATAAAAAAATGTAGAGCATTGTTATCCTTGAACTAATGCTGATCCCTAAGTATGTATTTAAACCTAGGGTTAAACATATTGCTAAAGTCTCACTCAGAAATCACAATTTATAGTCACTATTTAGTTAGACGTGACTGGTGAGCAATTCAGGCCACCAATCACCAGCTGTGTCCTACACAGTAGCTTCAAAGTGCTGTGGTATTTGAAAGTGGTGCAATACACCAAAAACAGAATTTATGCTTACCTGATAAATTACTTTCTCTTGTGATGTATCGAGTCCACGGATTCATCCTTTACTTGTGGGATATTCTCCTTCCCAACAGGAAGTGGCAAAGAGAGCACAAAGCAGAGCTGTTCATATAGCTCCCCCTCTAGCTCCACCCCCAGTCATTCAACTGAAGGGTAGGAAGAAAAAGGAGAAACCATAGGGTGCAGTGGTGACTGTAGTTTAAAAAAAAAACTACCTGACTTAAATAGCCAGGGGGGCCGTGGACTCGATACATCACAAGAGAAAGTAATTTATCAGGTAAGCATAAATTCTGTTTTCTCTTGTAAGATGTATCGAGTCCACGGATTCATCCTTTACTTGTGGGATACCAATACCAAAGCTTTAGGACACGGATGAAGGGAGGGAACAAGATAGGTACCTTAAACAGAAGGCACCACTGCTTGTAAAACCTTTCTCCCAAAAATAGCCTCCGAAGAAGCAAAAGTATCGAATTTGTAAAATTTGAAAAAGTATGCAGCGAAGACCAAGTCGCTGCCTTCCAAATCTGTTCAACAGAAGCCTCATGTTTGAAAGCCCATGTGGAAGCCACTGCTCTGGTAGAATGAGCAGTAATTGTTTCGGGAGGCTGCTGGCCAGCAGTCTCATAGGCCAAACGGATGATGCTTTTCAGCCAAAAGGAAAGAGAGGTAGCAGTCGCCTTCTGACCTCTCCTCTTACCAGAATAGATAACAAACAATGAAGGTGTTTGTCTGAAATCCTTAGTTGCTTGTAAATAGAACTTTAAGGCACGAACCACATCAAGATTGTGTAACAGACGTTCCTTCTTAAAAGAAGGATTAGGACACAGAGAAGGAACAACAATTTCCTGGTTAATATTCTTATTAGACACAACCTTAGGAAGAAAACCAGGCTTGGTACGCAAAACTACCTTATCTGCATGAAAAACCAGGTAAGGTGAATCACACTGTAAAGCAGATAACTCTAAAACTCTTCGAGCAGAAGAGATAGCTACCAAAAACAAAACTTTCCAAGATAAAAGCTTAATATCTATGGAATGTAAAGGTTCAAACGGAACCCCTTGCAGAACTGAAAGAACTAAATTCAGACTCCATGGCGGAGCCATAGGTCTATAAACAGGCTTGATTCTGACTAAAGCCTGACTAAACGCTTGAAAGTCTGGTACCTCTGCCAGACGTTTGTGTAAAAGAATAGACAAACCAGATATCTGTCCTTTTAAGGAACTAGCTGATAATCCTTTCTCCAATCCTTCTTGGAGAAAGGACAATATCCTGGGAATCCTAATCTTACTCCATGAGTAACCCTTGGATTCACACCAAAAAATATATTTTCGCCAAATCTTATGGTAGATTTTCCTGGCGACAGGCTTTCCAGCCTGAATCAGGGTATCAATAACCGAAACCACACTTTGATAGAATTAGGCGTTCAATATCCAAGCAGTCAGACGCAGAGAAATTAGATTTGGATGCTTGAAAGGACCTTGTATTAGAAGGTCCTGCCTTATTGGTAGTGTCCATGGTGGGACGGATGACATGTCCACTAGGTCTGCATACCAGGTCCTGCATGGCCACGCAGGCACTATTAGAATCACCGAAGCCCTCTCCTGCTTGATTCTGGCAACCAGACGAGGGAGGAGAGGAAACGGTGGAAAAACATAGGCCAGATTGAAGGACCAAGGCGCTGCTAGAGCATCTATCAGCACTGCCTGGGGATCCCGGGACCTGGACCCGTAAAAAGGAAGTTCGGTGTTCTGACGGGACGCCATCAGATCCAATTCTGGAGTGCCCCATAGCTGAGTCAGCTGGGCAAATACCTCCGGGTGGAGTTCCCACTCCCCGGGTGAAAAGTCTGACGACTTAGAAAATCCGCCTCCCAGTTGTCTACTCCTGGGATGTGAATTGCTGAGATGGCAAGAGTGATCCTCCGCCCACCTGATTATTTTGGTTACTTCCATCATCGCTAGGGAACTCCTTGTTCCCCCTTGATGATTGACATAAGCTACAGTCGTGATGTTGTCCGACTGAAATCTGATTAATTTGGCAGCAGCTAGCTGAGGCCATGCCTGAAGCGCGTTGAATATCGCCCTCAGTTCCAGAATGTTTATCGGGAGAAGAGCTTCTTCCCGAGACCATAAGCCCTGAGCTTTCAGGGAGTCCCAGACTCCACCCCAGCCCAACAGACTGGCGTCGGTCCACTCTGGTCTGCGGAAACACATTCCCTGAGACAGGTGATCCTGAGATAACCACCAGAGAAGAGAATCTCTGGTCCCCTGGTCCAGCTGTATTTGAGGAGACAAATCTGCATAATCCCATTCCACTGTTTGAGCATGCATAGTTGCAGTGGTCTGAGGTGTATCCGTGCAAAAGGGACTATGTCCATTGCCACTACCATTAGTCCGATTGTCTCCATGCACTGAGCTACAGATGGCTGAGGAATGGAATGAAGGGCTCGGCAAGTGGATAAGAGTTTTAACTTTCTGACCTCCGTCAGAAAATTTTTCATTTCTACCGAGTCTATTAGAGTTCCTAGGAAGGAAACTCTTGTGAGGGGGGAGAGAGAACTCTTTTTGATGTTCACCTTCCACCCGTGAGACCTCAGAAAGGTCAATACAATTTCCGTGTGAGACTTGGCTCTTTGGAAAGTCGACGCCTGAATTAAGATATCGTCTAGATAAGGCGCCACTGCTATGCCCCGCGGTCTTAGAACCGCCAGGAGGGACCTTAGCACCTTTGTGAAAATTCTGGGAGCAGTGGCCAACCCGAAAGGAAGAGCCACAAACTGGTAATGCTTGTCCAGAAAGGCGAACCTGAGAAACTGGTGATGATCTTTGTGTATAGGAATATGCAGATAGGCATCCTTTAGATCCACGGTTGTCATATATTGACCCTCCTGGATCATTGGTAAGATTGTCCGAATGGTCTCCATCTTGAATGATGGGACTCTGAGGAATTTGTTTAGAATTTTGAGATCCAGGATTGGTCTGAAAGTTCCTTCTTTCTTGGGAACCACAAACAGGTTTGAGTAAAAACCCAGCCCTTGTTCCGCAATTGGAACTGGGTGGATCACTCCCATTCTATGTAGGTCTTCTACACAGCGTAAGAACGCCTCTTTCTTTAACTGGTCTGTAGACAGACGAGAAATGTGGAACCTTCCCCTTGGAGGGGAGTCCTTGAATTCTAGAAGATATCCCTGGGATATAATCTCTAAGGCCCAGGGATCGTGTACATCTCTTGCCCAGGCCTGAGCGAAGAGAGAGAGTCTGCCCCCTACTAGATCCGGTCCGGATCTGGGGCTACCCCATCATGCTGTCTTCGAGGCAGCTGCAGGCTTCTTGGCCTGTTTACCCTTGTTCCAGCCCGGGTAAGGTTTCCAGGCTGACCTGGGTTGTGAAGCGTTACCCTCTTGCTTTGCAGCAGGGGAGGATGAAGCGGGACCGCTCCTGAAATTCCGAAAGGAACAAAAATTATTTTGTTTGTTCTTTTTGAAGGACTTGTCCTGAGGGAGAGCATGGCCTTTTCCCCCAGTGATTTCTGAAATAATCTCTTTCAATTCAGGCCCGAAGAAGGTCTTTCCTTTGAAAGGGATGTTCAAAAGTTTGGATTTTGACGACACATCGGTCGACCAGGACTTTAGCCATAGCGCCCTGCACGCTAAAATGGCGAAACCTGAATTCTTTGCCGCTAACTTAGCTAGTTGGAAAGCGGCATCTGTGATAAAAGAATTAGCCAGCTTAAGATCCTTAATTCTGTCCATAATTTCCTCATATGAGGTCTCCGTCTGGAGCGCATCTTCCAGCGCCTCAAACCAGAAAGCAGCTGCAGTAGTTACAGGAACAATGCACGCAATTGGTTGGAGAAGAAAACCTTGTTGAACAAAAATTTTCTTAAGTAAACCCAATAAAAAAAAATTATCCATAGGGTCTTTAAAAGCACAACTGTCTTCAATTGGTATGGTTGTGCGTTTAGCAAGTGAAGAAATAGCCCCCTCCACCTTAGGGACCATCTGCCATGAGTCCCGCATGGGGTCAGATATGGGGAACATTTTCTTAAAAACAGGAGGGGGAACGAAGGGAATACCTGGTCTATCCCACTCCCTAGTAACGATATCCGCAATCCTCTTAGGGACCGGGAACACATCAGTGTAAACAGGAACTTCTAGGTACTTGTCCATTTTACACAATTTCTCTGGAACCACCATAGGGTCGCAGTCATCCAGAGTAACTAATACCTCCCTGAGCAATAAGCGGAGGTGTTCTAGTTTAAATTTAAAAGCCAACATATCTGAATCTGTCTGAGGAGAAACCTTTCCTGAATCGGAAATTCCTCCCTCAGACAGCACATCCCTCGCCCCCACTTCAGAGCGTTGTGAGGGTGTATCGGATACGGCTACTAAAGCGTCAGAATGCTCAGTATCTGTTCTTAAAACAGAGCTATCACGCTTTGCAGGTAACACGGGCAGTTTAGATAAGAACACTGAGAGGGTATTATTCATAACTGCCGCCAAGTCTTGCAAGGTAAAAGAGTTAGACGCACTAGAGGTGCTAGGTGTCGCTTGGGCGGACGTAACTGGTTGTGACACTTGGGGAGAGGTTGATGGGCTAACCTCATTACCTTCTGTCTGAGAATCATCTTGGGCCACATTTTAAGTGCAACAATATGTTCTTTAAAGTGTATAGACATATCAGTACAAGTGGGACAGGGGGTTCCACCATGGCTTCTAAACACATTGAGCAAGGATTTTCCTTGGTGTCAGACATGTTTAACAGACTAGCAGTAAAACAAACAGGCTTGGAAATCACTTTAATCAAGTAAAAACACACTTTGAAAAAAACGTTACTGTGCCTTTAAGAGATAAAAAAGGCACATCATTTTGCAAAACAGTGAAATTTTTACAGTATGAACCTAAAGCATTAGCAAGATTGCACCACTAGCAATAAAAACGATTAACCCCTTAATGCCAAAACCGGATCGACAGTAAGCTAAAAAAACCACCTTGCCAAAAAAAGCTTCTTATAGGCCCTCAAACTGCAGCAGGACCCTCCATATGAAACAGCCTGAACTACTAGTCAAATATAACTGCGCATCTGAGGTGCAAAATTAGGCCCCTCCCACCTCACTACGGTGCTTGTGAGGCCTAAAGAAACACTCCCAAATGTTTTAATAATAGCCATGTGGGCAACAACCCCTGAAAGAAACCCAAAGGAACCTTCAAAGTGTCTCAAAAAAACAATATTTTCAATAAAAACCGTTTGTCATGAAAGTAGTGTCAACCAGCATAAACTAGCCCTGTTATGTAAGCTTGAAATTCCATACATTGAGCTCGCATTCTATTGGCTGATCGGAACAGCCAATAGAATGCGAGCTCAATCTGATTGGCTGATTGGATCAGCCAATCGGATTGAACTTGATTCTGATTGGCTGATTCCATCAGCCAATCAGAAAATTCCTACCTTAATTCCGATTGGCTGATAGAATCCTATCAGCCAATCGGAATTCGAGGGACGCCATCTTGGATGACGTCCCTTAAAGGAACCGTCATTCGTCGGGAGACAACGGAAGAAGAGGATGGATCCGCGTCGCCTGCTTCAAGATGGACCCGCTCCGCACCGGATGGAAGAAGATTGAAGATTCCGCTTGGAGAAGATGTTTGCCGGTCCGGATGTCCTCTTCTTGCCGGATAGGAGGAAGACTTTGGAGCCTCTTCTGGACCTCTTCAGCACCGGATGATGGATCGCCAACCCCCGCTTGGGTTGGATGAAGATGTTGGAGCCAGGACGGATCGGTGAACCTGGTATGGTGAAGACAAGGTAGGAAGATCTTCAGGGGCTTAGTGTTAGGTTTATTTAAGGGGGGTTTGGGTTAGATTAGGGGTATGTGGGTGGTGGGTTGTAATGTTGGGGGGGGGGTATGGTATGTTTTGTTTTACAGGCAAAAGAGCTGAAATCCTTGGGGCATGCCCCGCAAAGGGCCCTGTTCAGGGCTGGTAAGGTAAAAGAGCTTGTAACTTTTTTAATTTAGAATAGGGTAGGGAATTTTTTATTTTGGGGGGCTTTGTTATTTTATTAGGGGGCTTAGAGTAGGTGTAATTAGTTTAAAATTGTTGTAATATTTTTCTTATGTTTGTAAATATTTTATTATTTTTTGTAACTTAGTTCTTTTTTATTTTTTGTACTTTAGCTAGTTTATTTAATTGTATTTATTTGTAGCAATTGTGTTTAATTAATTTATTGATAGTGTAGTGTTAGGTTAATTGTAGGTAATTGTAGGTAGTTTATTTAATTAATTTATTGATAGGGTAGTGTTAGGTTTAATTATATCTTAGGTTAGGATTTATTTTACAGGTAAATTTGTTATTATTTTAACTAGGTAACTATTAAATAGTTCTTAACTATTTAATAGCTATTGTACCTGGTTAAAATAATTACAAAGTTGCCTGTAAAATAAATATTAATCCTAAAATAGCTATAATATAATTATAATTTATATTGTAGCTATATTAGGATTTATTTTACAGGTAAGTATTTAGCTTTAAATAGGAATAAGTTATTTAATAAGAGTTAATTTATTTCGTTAGATGTAAATTATATTTAACTTAGGGGGTGTTAGTATTAGGGTTAGACTTAGCTTTAGGGGTTAATACATTTATTATAGTAGCGGTGAGGTCCGCTCGGCAGATTAGGAGTTAATAAGTGTAGGCAGGTGTCGGCGACGTTGAGGGGGGCAGATTAGGGGTTAATAAATATAATATAGGGGTCGGCGATGTTAGGGCAGCAGATTAGGGGTACATAGGGATAACGTAGGTTGCGGCGGTTTACGGAGCGGCAGATTAGGGGTTAAAAAAAATATGCAGGGGTCAGCGATAGCGGGGGCGGCAGATTAGGGGTTAATAAGTGTAAGGTTAGGGGTGTTTAGACTCGGGGTACATGTTAGGGTGTTAGGTGCAGACGTAGGAAGTGTTTCCCCATAGGAAACAATGGGGCTGCGTTAGGAGCTGAACGCTGCTTTTTTGCAGGTGTTAGGTTTTTTTTCAGCTCAAACAGCACCATTGTTTCCTATGGGAGAATCGTGCACAAGCACGTTTTTGAGGCCGGCCGCGTCCGTAAGCAACTCTGGTATCGAGAGTTGCATTTGCGGTAAAAATGCTCTACGCTCCTTTTTTGGAGCCTAACGCAGCATTTGATTAAACTCTCGATACCAGAGTTAAATTTATGGTGCGGCCAGAAAAAAGCCGCGGAGCGTTAACGTTAACGCCCTTTTACCGCCGAACTCCAAATCTAGGCCATAGTCTCTGAATACAGCTTACCCTTCCCTCATGGGGATATTATCAGTCTTTTCTAGCATTATCACAATCTTGTCTAGAAATAAATGACTGAACATACCTTATTGCAGCCTAACCTGCAAACCGTTTCCCCCAACTGAAGTTTTCTTGCACTCCTCAGTCCTTTGTGAGAACAGCAGTGGATTTTAGTTACAACATGCTAAAATCATCTTCCTCCCTGCAGAAATCTTCATCTCTTTTCTGCTAGAGAGTAAATAGTACACACCGGTACCATTTTAAAATAACAAACTCTTGCTTGTAGAAAATAAAATCTACATCTCTAACATAACATTCACTTTACCCTTCCGATTGCTTAGAGCCGGCAAAGAGAATGACTGGGGGGTGGAGCTAGAGGTGGAGCTATATGGACAGCTCTGCTGTGTGCTCTCTTTGCCACTTCCTGTTGGGAAGGAGAATATCCCACAAGTAAAGGATGAATCCGTGGACTCGATACATCTTACAAGAGAAATAAATATTAGGGCCCAGCTGGTAAACCAATCAGGCACAGTATATGCACACTATCACCCTATGTCCTGCTTAGCCCCATTCAGAAGCATGGCTGCCACTGCCTTTTAAAGGGATAGTAAACCCCAAAATTGTATTTTATGATTCAGATAGAACATACAATTTTAAACAACTTTCCTTTCTTCATTCTCTTGTCATCCATTGCTGAAGAGACAGCATTGCACTACTGACAGGAAGCTGAAAATATCTATTTAGCCAATCACAAGAGACAAATGTGTGCAGGCACCAATTAGCAGCAGCTCCCACTAGTGTATGATATGTGCATATTCATTTTTTAACAAGGGATACTAAGAGAACAAAGCACATTTGAAAATATAAGTGAATTTAAAAGTGTCTTAAAAAGACCTGCTCTATCTGAATCATGCATGTTTAATTTTTAATTTCCTATCAGTATGTGTTTAATACCTACGCAAAGGGTTTACCACATATCTAGGCATGATCATTAATGCAATCATATTAAGCTCCTTTTATTTTGTT